>NC_053156.1:200385577-200685577 GCF_016835505.1 Polypterus senegalus | reverse complement strand
CACTATGGGTACTGAGCACTATTTTTTCTTTCGCTGAGACCGTTAAGGGAATTTGCCAGTATGCCTTTGTCATATTAACAGTATTTAGATATTGTGGATTTCCAAGCCTCTCAAAGAGGTCATCTACTCGGGGCATCGGGTATGCATCAAATTTGGAGACCTGATTGAGACATCGGAAGTCATTACAGAAGTGTGAGGATTTGAGGTAGGGTTTGAGCATTAATCTTCTGTTTTTCTGTTAGGATAGGAGAAAAGGCATTAGTACTCTCGCGATCATTTGGGCCCTTTGGCTTCCCCCTAAGCGCATGTATTTGACAATATATATATATATATATATATATACATACAGTCAACAAGCCCAAAGGTGAGTAAAACATCGTGAGACGGAGGGTTGACATGCGGTACTAGCCTTTCTCACTCGTTCTTCTCATCTGATAAAAAGAAGAAAAGTAAACACTTACTTCAGGGTTCCAAGATGGCCGCTGAGACATCACTCCCGGTGCTTCCAAACGATGATTCCTCCTGCGCTTCCAAATGACATTACCACCGATTTAATTTGATGACATCAGTTCCAGTCCACTTTTGATGACATTGTATCTGTCCCACAGCTTCAACGTCATCTCCTGCCCACTCACTTACTGTGTCCATTTTGTCCGCTGTATAGAAACGCCATTTTCTCATGTATATATTGTCATCTGTTATACATGCTTTTAAACACTGCAAAAAAGTCTTTGTGTTTTTTTTCTTCTCCTTCAGACATTATACGGGCACGGTCCCCAAACCTTTTTCGTTGTGGCAATCCTTTTTATTTTAAGGAGATTCTATTACAATATATAAATATATAGAGATAGAGAGGTAACAGCTCCAGACATTGCCTGTTTTTAATTGCCAGGGTAGAGAATGGGTCATTCAAATATGAATCAGTAAAATACACTCCTAAACTTTTGTTAAGCATTACATAATTCAGCTCAAAACTGTACATCACACCAGTTACTCAAGACTTGAATCCTGGCCCAGGTACGTTTTGGATAAGCTAACTCTATTTGTTGCATCACATATTTTGGGAATGTCTGATACTCTGAATGTATTAGAATTAAATTCTCACTTATTTATTAGATAATTTTGAATTTACAGTAATCCCCATATTCTTAGATATCACTGTTTAATGAATAATCCATTTTGGTACCTTTGGTATTTCTGGAAGGGTGCCAACAGATTTGCGTTTTAAAACGAAGGAAGCATGGAATTAGGCAAACATCTAAGACCTACAGTATTTTCCACCAAAGCACCCAAATATTAGCAAAACACACTAGAAAAATGGCCAAACAGATGAAATATATTAAGCAAGAAATATTTATATTAACTATTTACAATAATACCTTTTTACAAACACAGCAATAAAGGTAATCATAAAAATACAAATTAACACCTTGAACAAACCCCACAATGATATATACAGTCCTGGAAAACTCTTTACGGTAAGCAATGAGTGTGGATCCTGAAGTGCAAACAACTGTTAACGGAATGAGATATGTGGAGGAACGATCCCCTTTGATAAGCCGCTTTTCAGAAAAACGGATAATGAATACAGTCCTACCACCAGAGAGTCCAGAACGTGAAAGATCTGTGTGCCTTTTCACAAAGAGCAAATATAGATAGGATTGGGAGAAGAAGTACCCACCGCTGTCCCTGTATTTGAAAATCTTCCTCCACTACAAACATCCAGTTCATAAATGGTTTTTAGGTGCAACTGATGATGAAGTTAGTGGAAAATGAAAAAGTCACACATCTTTCTTTTCTGGTTTTATACAGCATGTACTAACAGTACTAACTACAAATCCCACAACACTCTCCAAATCCATGTAAATCTGTTTAAAGACACAGACCTCATATTACAAACCAGCATGTACAGTATAAACGGTGCGTACATACAAAAATGTTGCGTACGTCCGTTTCCACATTCACATCGCGATGTATAAAAACTAAACTTGCTGTAAAACCACACACATTTTCACACTAGCTCAATCCCTTGCGTACACAAGTTCTCTTCTTGGTTTTGCAAACTGGCGGCACCCAGCTTCAAAGCAGTGCTACTGTTCCTGAGTCGTTTCCCTTTAGTTTTTAGATTCACATCCCTGACATGGCTTTGTCAAATGCACTGAAAATAACCACATATCGTTTATTAATTTAAGGCATCTCATTGTAATCAACTCGTGACCGTATAATGGTGCACCAAATGGCCAAGCTATTCTAAATACCATCACTGCTTTAGTGTTGTTATTCCCAGTGCACCATTGAGTATTTAACCCACTGTATCTGAGTGTGGAATCACAGCTGTACAGCAGCTGATCGGATTATCAGTATACAGCATCATACACATGCTGTCTCAGCCATGCGCGCAATCTGTTTGAACTGTTCCCATACAGCAAACGCTTCAGAGCCTTTCCTGTAGGGACCTTGTGGTTCATAAACAGTTTCATCCCAAGTGCTCTAAACGTGCTCAATCAGTCCATCAGTTGCTCCTGGTAGAACTGTTTGTACTTATAAGTACAATCACCTCACTGTAAATTACACTACAGTTATAATATTACACAACCTTGGTCACTTTATAAAACGTGTATTTACATATGATGAGAACTGGCTTCTAAGTCAATTTAGATTTCCAAGCGCTATCTTCTTGGAGCTCTTGATATTTTTAAGATGAAATGCAGTAAAGAATGTTTATTATATTATACAAATAAGTTTTAAACTTCTTTAAAATAATCCATCCATCCATTTTCTAACCCGCTGAATCCGAATACAGGGTCACAGGGGTCTGCTGGAGCCAATCCCAGCCAACACAGGGCACAAGGCAGGAACCAACCCTGGGCAGGGTGCCAACCCACCGCAGGACACACACAAACACACCCACACACCAAGCACACACTAGGGCCAATTTAGAATCACCAATCCACCTAACCTGCATGTCTTTGGATTGTGGGAGGAAACCGAGCGCCGGAGGAAACCCACGCAGACACGGGGAGAACATGCAAACTCCACGCAGGGAAGACCCGGGAAGGGAACCCAGGTCTCCTAACTGCGAGTCAGCAGCGCTACCACTGCGCCACCGTGCCGCCCCTCTTTAAAATAATGTATATTGTTAATAATTAAACATGTAAGGACATGGTGGTGCAGCGCTAGCAACGAGCTTGGTGTCTATTACAGAGCTGACCGTGTGGTGATTGGTTACTTAGAAAAAAAAAAGGAAGGATAGGAATAGGAGGTTAGTACGCTTGAAAGAGACAGTACTGCTGCAGTAAATTATTTCATCGAAGGTCTCGCATGGCGCAGCAAGCATCTTGCAAGAGGCAGGAACAATCTCTAGACAGGGTGCCAGCTCATCGCTAATACTGCGCCACCGTGTCCCCATGTTTAATAACATGCTTTAGTTCCTATCATTATGAAAATGATATCAAGTAGACATCTTAATATTTAAATTGTTCAGAGAGCTGTAATATCATAAATGTAATGTATTCTGTGTCCTGTTGGCGGAAGAGAAAGCCAGTTTAAGAAGCATGTAATAATTAACACACATAGAGCACATAGAAGAACAGATAGAAAGAAGCATTTAACGTGCTACTTTAGTTACGATGGGATCTGAGAAACTAGTAAATTAAACAATTTTAAGATGTAGTTTATGACGTTCTACTTTGATGACAAAATAAAGTACATGATTAAAATGGAAACTTCGAGATTAAAGTTGACATTTGGACATTTGTTTCAGTTGTGTCCCTATTTTGTTTTTCTTTTCTTTGTACCCTAATACGCTTCCATATGACACTCAGCCGGTGGGCTATGACTCACCTTTTCATGGCAACTTTGATATTTGACCACTTCTTATTTATTTCGGACACTTTGTGACTTTCTGAACTTGATCGTTTCTACGCCACTCTGTTACTTGATCAACTTCCTTTTGTTGTTTATATCACTGCTTAAACCAACAAATAGTACGTTTTTTCTTGCCTCCACTTGGTATTCGCTGAAATTCTTCTATTCCCCCATGCTTTTGCCATTGTCTTTTCACAGAATGCTGAGCTTAAGGGGCTGTTTATATTGATTTGCATATTCAAAGAGGCATAATTCTTGGAGGAGTTGGAGAGTGGCAGCAAGCGTGTGCACATGTCTTACATTTCACGCTGACCGGGATTTATGTAGTGGAAGAACGTGGAAGCTGGAAAACGCACAGATTTATGCATCTGGATTTTTTTGTACATACGCACATTTACGCTTATGTCCATATGCCATGTTTCAATGTGAATTCTGCGCATGACGTTATGCATGAGGCCCTAGGTATCTAAGTCACCAGCGTTGTTACTAACATTTAACAATTACCAAACCGGACATACTATACAAAAATGCTACAACCTTGCATAATTTCCTAACCAATTTACAACAACAAAGTGAAAAAGCATGTTCTATTTTACTTAAAATGACTAAAAGTCGCACTTGGAGAAACTGTTATTAACATCTTCAGAATTTTAAAGGCATTTTTAATTATGGATGCTGAATCTATGCTAATCATCATCTTCTTGTCTTTGAGAGATTATTTCATATCACATTTTAAGATGCTTGCCTGCCTGCTCAAACCCCGACACAATCACAAAAGCAAAGTCCTTTATCCAAATGAATGAAGGTTTTATTTGAAATTCCTCCAAAAAGTATTACACAAAGCACAAAAACACTGGTCTTTCTCTCGCCACAATATACTCTGTCACCACCACACTACCCTCCTCCAGTCAAGTGTTGCCTTTCTACCACCCATCTCCAACTTGCCTAAATAAGGGAATGCGGTCCCTTTTATTACAGACCCGGGTGTACTTCCTGTGCCAGGGTGATTGCTCGATGGAAGTACTTCCGGGTCACACAGAAGTCCATTATCAGAGTAGGGAGCTTGTTTCCCTGCAATGCCCTTTTGCGGCACCCCATGACCCCAGCAGGGCTGCCCTGCCAGACTACATTTCCCAGCATGCCCTGCTGGCTTCCCACTGGGTGTGGATATCCGGACTGCTGCCATCTAGCATGCTGAGGGAATAACAATTCCCTAGTGTTCTTTCTACTTTTATAGGGACTGTCCGTCCTTTCCTGGCCGTGATGTCCATCCAGCCCGTGTAGCAACTACAATGCCCTTGACATACAGATGTGTAGGTGAAAGGTTGTCTGATTTGATTTGAATAAGATGTATTTGTTATATGTCTGACTTGAACTCAATCATTGTAATGTAATCTATAAACCCAATAAAAACTGCAAAAAGTTCACCTCTATTCACAAATTGGTAACACTTTGGAAGTCCCACTTATAGTGCATTAGTCACATACTAGGCTTCTTTTGGTCTTCAGTCTACAAAGCATCACTTACTTATCTACCTACTGTATTTATGGATTTGTTTTCCCTGGGGACAAATATCTATCTATCTAAAGTGTTTTTCATCTTTTTGCAGTGTCAGATACTAAAATAATTTCAGTTTGCTGGCTTAAATGGGTGATATGTGTCTGTCAATATTGCAAACTTCTGTGTAAGACTTCTTATCCTCAAGTAATGCCTAATAAAACCAAATCAAACTCTCAAATTCACAAGTAATTTTTACCATCGTATCACAAGCTTGTCATATACCACACTGTATAGAAATGAATAACCACTTTACTGATGCTTTGTAAATGTTATTAAGATGACATTTTTAAGGTTTTGTTATGTAATAGTATGTAACTAATAAATGCTTAGAGAAGGATAACCACCTAGTAGGTAACGCCTAATCTAAAGTGTTAGTCACAAATCCTGGGTAGAGATACTTAATCTGAACAATAGATCTGTTCAATTACAAATAAGAGTCCTGTTTCTCTTTTAAATTTTGTTTCTGAATGTTCTAGACAGTTTAGAGTTCACTACAGTTTATTTTACAGCTGCAGCCAAACCTTAGTTTAATTAAATACTTTTCCCTCACTTTTTTGTGTATATTTATTTCTGCCCACTTCACATGTGTGTTTAGCCCCTTTTTCTCTGCCCTGATTTAAGATACATATAAAAGGAAATCTTCTAGAAAACTAATACAGACACTTGGAAAATGTAAAAACTGCACACAGACAACGACTAGGAGCTGGATCTAAAAGGATGTGAAAACTCCGCACAGACATGAGGTACAAGGTATACAGTGCCTTCACAAAGTATTCTGCCCTCTTTCCTTTTTCACATTTTATTATGTTGTGCTCTTATACTAAAATTGTTAAAATTCATTCTTTCCTCATCAATGTCAATGCCAATTTATATATAGAGCACATTTGAAACAACATCAGTAATTCTATAGCCAAACTGCTTTACCTTAAAATATGCAATGAACATAAATAAAAGAAACAGAGAAAAAGATGACAAAGTGTAGGGAAACCATCAGTATCAGTGAAGTGAAAGCTAAAGAATAGAAGTGAGTCTTCAATCTCATTTTCAACAGTTCAATTGAAGAACCTGATAATGTAATAAGGTAAAGAGTCCCATAGACGAGGTTCAGCAGCTGATAAAGATCTGTTCCAATTACTTTTACACTTTACCAAGAGACAACTGACCAGTAGATTTAAGTTCTCTGGATGCATGGTGTAAAACACACAATTCAGATAAACAGACAGAAGCATACCCATGTAATGATTTAAAACTAGCAACAAAATGTTAAAGTCAATTTTTAAATTAACAGGTAGCCAGTGTAAAGAAGCTAATATTGGAGAAACAGAATCAAACATTCTTGCCCCAACCAAAAAATGAGCAGCAGCATTTTGAACAAGCTGCAACCTGTGCATCAGGGATTTGCTGATCCCAGAATAGCATGAGTTGCAGTAATCAAGCTGAGAAAAGATAAAAGCATGAGCAGCTTTCTCAAGATCCCTAGGAGATAAAAAAAGGTTTGACCTTAGCTAAAAGACAAAGCTGGAAAAAGCAGCTCTTGACTACAGAGTTACAGAGTAATGTTTCGTCAAAGAGAGGTTACTGTCAAAAATGACACCAAGATCATGGACTTATGGTTTACAAAGGTCAGAGAAGTTCAAGTCCAATTTGAGTATTGCCTGATGGACTATTAGAACTTTTTAATTTGATTGAGATCAAGAAAGTTGTCAGCTATCCAGGAGTTTAGTTCAAAAAGACAATTGTGCAGCCAATTAATTGCAGAGTTACATACAGGAATATAAACATGTGTGGATCATCAGCATAACAGTGAAAAGAAATATTACATTTCCTGAAAATAGCTCCTATAGGATCAAGATATATAGAAAATAAATTAGGACCCAAAATGGATCCCTGAGGAACACCACACTTAACAGGAGCAGTAGACAAGAAAGAGAAATTGAAAGACACTGAACAGTGTCTACCAGTAAGATATGACCTGAACCAGTTAAGAGCAGACCCTTTGAGCCCAAGATGCTCAAGCTGCAAAAGCAAGATTTCATGGTCAATAGTGTCAAAAGCTGCGGAAAGGTCTAGGAGGACAAAGTCTGCAGCTCCACCCGAGTCAGTAATGAGAGAAATGTCATTAAATACTTTCAGGAGGGCTATCTCAATACTATGATAATACAGAAAGCCAGATTGGTAGATTTCAAATAAATTATTGGAGTTAAGATGATCAATCATTTGATTATAAATAATTCTTTGTAATATTTTAGCCAGAAATGTCAATTGGGAAATCGGGCATAAACTAGCTAACACTCCAGGATCTAAGTCTGCTTTTTTTAGACAAGGCAAACATGCAGCATAACAAAATGTGTAAAAATGTGAATAGGGGCTGAATACTTCCTGAAGGCACTATAAGTCTAACCATTTCTGTATTACTAATATTTGTTTAAATAGGTCTAATGCAATAAAAAATATTAGTGCACAAGACTGTTTTTTGGCTCCATAGAGCATATTTTAGAAAATTAAATCTTTAGTTTTATTGAATGTGGACCATTTTTAGAGTCTGCTTATGCTGTATTTTTTTTTTTATTTCGTCTTTTAATGTAAAAACTGTTGTTCATGAAGGGCAGGGGCTAAATTTGAGTCAAAGCAACATTTTGTCATCTTCATATTTTTTCTTTTTCGTGTCATCTGTGAAAGCATTCTGTAACTGTAACAAAAACACAATGAGCTTGACAGTGATAGCTTTGTGTGCAATTAATTTTGTTGAAAATTAAAGAAACATATATGTACATCAGAAATGAGCTTACTTTGATCTTGGAGTCTTTTAAAGCATGTCTTTACTGCTCTGATAATCTGTATACATGTTTCAGCCAAGGTTGTAATCCTGTCTTAAATGTATTGTCATGCATTATGATCTTTTTTTGTGAATCAAGTTCTTCCATGTGAACCTTGAATACAATGAGGACAGATTGAGGTCATTTATGTTAGGTTGAATGCCTAGAGGGGACTGGGCCATCTTGTGGCCTCGGAACCCCTGCAGATTTTTTTTTTTTTTCTCCAGCCATCTGGAGTTTTTTTTGTATTTTCTGTCTTTCCTGGCCATCGGACCTTACTTTTATTCTATGTTAATTAGTGTTCCATAATTCTATTTTCTTATTTATTTTGTCTTTTTCTCTTTCTTCATCATATAAAGCACTTTGAGCTACATCATTTGTATGAAAATGTGTTATATAAATATATGTTGTTCTTGTTGTTGAATATTGACTTTTAGTTAAGCTTTGACTATTGTTTAGTCTATTAACTTATTTGCATATTTCCATTTTTATAATAGTGTTCAGTTATGTGCCCTGTCCCCTTACCAGTTTATTTACTCAAGACGGAGAGCCAGGTCATCAGACTGGCATTGAGGTTTGTGAAGTTTGGATACTGTGAGTACCTTTGTGAATTTTCTGTTTCTTTTTCTTTTTTATTATTATGGTGCTGTTACTTCACTACCAATTTGAATTTCAGACTGGCAGTTTTAGCTTTAGAGATTTGAAAAAGTCTTTTTTGAGTGTTTACTATGTTCCTTTAAATTCAAGGAACATTGTTTAAACCCGTTTGTCCCAATAGTTTATACTATTGACTCTACTCTAAAGGGCAATTTTACAACATTTTTGAACATTAGAAGCCTGGGCCCCATTTTGGGTTTGTGCAGGCTAAGGTCTGCCTTTTGAGTTTAGTATCTGGCTTCCTAGCATGATTTATGATATGGGTTTCCATATCAGGTTGTACTGATCAGGTTTAGGACATTTTGAGACCTGCAATGTAGATTTCAACCTATGGTTATGCAAAAATAAATTCAACAATTTCTGATCAATGTGAATTATTTAGACTTTGCTAAAACTTGACAACATCATTGAATTTCTACTGAAAACAGAATTGAAAAAAATATTTGTCATACTTCTGTTAATACTTGAAACTATCTTTTTTTCAAGCTATTCAGTTCCTTTGTAGCAGTATTGTGCTTGCACGATGATGGGTTCTGGATAAATGTATCTATTTTATCACTCAGTGGGTATTTTTTTGTAAAAGATGCTTCATTAATTTCATAACTTCACAATGGCAACTTACAGATATATCACATTTGACAACTATTCAGTCATAGCCTTCATTTACATAATTTTAGCCAGTCAGAGGCATGAGACCAACTAGTCTATGACTGGCTGAGATAAGATCAAACAGGTTTGATTTTCTCTTTAGTTTAAGGGGTGGGCTCTTTGGGTGCCAGAACCAATGTGCTTTTAGCCAGAAGTTCAATGCATAGAATGTAGTGACAAGCAATAAGGAACACCCATGTTTTGAACCTCATAAATAGAAGAGGAGCTCATCTGTCTAATGTCTCATGTTTTCTGTACTAAAACAGAATGGGGCCAAAAATGTGGCTGAATACACCACTAATATTGACCCTTCATACAGAGCTGGTACATTGCCAACTCTGTCAGGCAGTACGCAATTGGCTGTCAGAAAAAGGAACAAGCATGACTGTCCTGGAAGATCGGTGCTCAGTCAATAAATATAAGATGGGCTGCTATGACAATCATGTCATTTTATGAGATCACCAACTGCAATCAGTAAATCTGACATAGCCCATGACAAAAAGTTATGTAATGTAATACTGGCTTTAGAAAAAGTTGAATACACCTGCTATTACATTTAAATTTAACAGTAATCTTTACTCTTTTTAATTTTAAGCAACATTCATTTAAACTGCGTTTGATGTAAAATTCATGTGGTACATTTTCTGATCCTCATGGATGGAGGTGTGCTGCTTTTAGGACAGATTTTTCTTTCTTGAAAATGTGTTTGAATACACAGGTGTTTCCTTCTTTACTCAACACTTTTTAAATAGACGCTATCAAAGTGGATAAATAGCATAAGAACACAAGAAGTTGGACAAATGAGAGGAGACCATTTAGTGAAATAAGCCAGTTTATTTAGTTTATAGCTGAAATGTCCCAATACCTCATCAAAACACTTCTTAAATCTTGTCAAGGGTTCTGTTTCAGCTACATGTCTTGGTATTTTGTGTAAAGAAGTGCCAACTAAAATGCATGTCCCCTTAACTTCCATTGGTTTCCTTGAGTATGCAATTCACCCTTAGCTTATCTTCATTATGGCACTTAATGTACATAATTGGTTTTGTATTGGCACAAGTCTTGTAGTCTTATACAGTTTTTACCCTCGCTTTCACAAAAAAATGTGCATTTAAATATTTTTATTGTCATTTTTTGGATATTCTTCAAAGCTATATGTACATGTATAAATTGAATGATTAGAATCATGTAATTCCTTTCCTAGTTAAGACACATAATTAGTTTCTCAGTGTTTCAATCAAAGAAAAATTAAAGCCTTAAAAACATCATCAAAAGCTCACTACTTCCATACATAGCACAAAACATAAGACCTATTTAAAGATTAGGTTATACAGTATAACATTTTTTTTCTATTCTGAAAGTATAATATTTTTGAAGACATTTTTTATTTTGCGTTGCTAAGGACATAAGATTTTTTTTTTGTTTTGAAAACTATCATAATTCATTAAGATTTCTTGGCTAGATATACAGGAAGGATAATTAATTGACTCTGAGTAGCCAGACATATAGTTTCTGCCTCTGAAAATTTTCCATTTTCTTTCCAGAGCACTAATGGAATTTGCTGGCAACTAGAAAGTGCAAGCAGCACCAATGACCTTTCCATCTACTTTACTTACAGTCTTTAATCCATAAGAATGAATTAAAATATTGGCAGAGATAAAAGACTTGGTGGGCGGCACGGTGGCCCAGTGGTAGCACTGCTGCCTTGCAGTTAGGAGACCCAGCTTCGCTTCCCTGGTCCTCCCTGCATGGAGTTTGCATGCTCTCCCCGTGTCTCTCCTCCGGGTGATCCGGTTTCCTCCCACAGTCCAAAAACATGCAGGTTAGGTGCATTGGCAATTCTAAATTGTCCCTAGTGTGTGCTTGGTGTGTGTGTGTGCCCTGCGGTGGGTTGCACCCTGCCCAGGATTGGTTCCTGCCTTGCACCCTGTGTTGGCAGGGGTTGGCTCCAGCAGACCCCCGTGACCCTGTGTTTGGATTCAGCGGGTTGAAAAATGGATGGGTGGATGGATAAAAGACTTGACTTTATGGATGTACTGTACAGACAAACATGCAAAGTCATTTGAAACAAATACATGTACAAATATAAATAAATAGTATACTTTAGTGATTATTAACTACACCACAGACAAATTATTTCTAACCATCCCACCAACTACTGCTCCCCTTCTAAAGTATACCTTTGCCTCAACTTAAATCAAATGTTAACACTAACATTCTAACAAACTCATTTCTAAACCACTTTCTTCAATGTTTGTGTCTAATTTCCCACATCATTTTAGAAAAAAGAACATGCTGTCACTCTAAGGATTTTATAAAATGCTTAGGATGGAAGAATTTACAGTATATAAGATGTACTTTATAAATAAATTTACCAGTGATTTTAAATTAAACACTTATGCTTCTACAACATTTTCAAAAGTAGTTGCAAATAGTTGTTTGGTTCATTGGAAATTATAAATGTACAATATCTTTGAAAAAAAGGTCTGATTATATGCAGAAGTGTGATCTCAACACAAGTGAATCCGCTCCAATTGCAGCTATTTAAGGTTATAGCCTAGGATCAATGTGAAAATGGTTTTAGGCTGACTGGAGTGAGTACACACTTTTTACTTCCACCTTTTAGAACAACATAAATAAGAAATCTCATTGCTTGACCGATCATCCAGTTCTAGGATGTAATGTGACTGGAGTTTTAAGCCAAAAGAATTACTAGCTCAGCATAAGCAGACCAAATGGTTAAGCTACACCTGTGCCAGTCACAAAAGCAGGTGCTCTCCCATTGTGCTGCTTTCTATTGAAGATGTCTCTTCTCGGCTGCTAACCCCTGTGGGAATATTGCTATCAGGCACACCAGGTGCCCTTAACAATAAACCTTGACCCAACCATACACTTTAAAATTAATATTATTATAAAGCAAAATTAATATAAACACAGTAAAACCAATGGTAGCAAAGTAGGAAATACACTTGAAAAGAGAATTTAAAGGCTAAGAAATGTATTTGAAAAAGGCTGTTATTAAAATGCTTATACAGAAAATAAAGGTGATGAAAAAATTATCTTTTCAAGTCTGGGTGTAGAGCTGCTTCAGATTGTTGCTCATTCAGAGGTCTGCCAGTTTCTTTTGGGTGCTTCTTTCTTTTGTTGCTCCCTTCTCTGTTCTCCTCACTATTCTTTCTCCTGTTCTGTTCTGTCTTTTTTTTTTTTTGCTCAGCATGTACTCCTAATTTAAAGGCCTAATTTCATGTCAAAATAAAAATGCTTACAAGAATAATCACTAAGTGTTTGCCATTCTCAGGCTGTTTGTCCTTTCGGATCACAATTACCCCAGTCTAAAAAATTGCAAAAGAGCAGTTGTCGCAATCTATTTTTTTAAGATTCTAAAAGAATTATCTAAAATATACAAGGTTCAACTCAGCAAAGATACTGAATTTAAAATCTATCTTTAGCAGTTGTTTTAAAACATACACAAGAGTGTGTGGGATTGAGTACAGAACGTTTAAAGAGACTCTATTTAAATGAAGTCAAAAGGTTCAGGTTTTCTAATTGTTGGCTGTTTGCTCAGGTGTCCTTATTTCTGGCAGGGTAATTTAATCTACATTAAATCTACATTAGCTCAAACAGTTGACATTTTAACTAATATTTACAGTTCATATTTTATACATTGTTATATAGGACAGTTCCATATTATGAGTTTTGAACATTAAAATATGCATATGACTTATTTTTTATATCAATACATTATGTCTGTAACTTTCATTTTAAAGATGTACATCCTGGTAAAAAAAATTTTGCACCATTCTGGTAGACCATTTAGACAGACTATCCTAACCTGAATGGAATTAATAAGACTTCACACTGGGCCAAAAACAGAGAGAGTTCAACTACACTTTTTCAAGTTGGCACAATTGTACCAATAACCAGTTACAGTTATAAGTGTATACTGGTTAGATTTGAATAAAACAATCTGTGACTAATCATAATTCTTTGTGAACAATTTTTACCCTCTTCTTGAGTGGAGGATTTAAAAAATAAAGATGTTGAGGATCTCATTGTGTCCTGAATGTCAACCCAGACAACCTGCAGAACATGAAGATACTAAGCTTTTATGTCTGGGTCAAAACACCCCACTGCCCCAAGATGACAGAACATAACTGATTTTGATATCAACAGATCTAGGATCATTACTGCATTGCCACAGGCTTCCCTTTAGCTGTTCATACTTCTAAATGCAAGCCTTTTACAGTAGGCTAACATTCTCATTATCCCTTGGTTTCATATACTTTTTTAATATCTATTACAGTACACACCAAAAGACATTACTTTAGATGTCTGCCTCATCATTTTAGACATTAGGGTAATTCTTGTACAAAATTATGTACATTAGTTATTGCTTCCTAGATTAACCTATTTTTTCCACAATACCCTATTGTACTGTTTTCATGTTTGTAGCATGGGATATCATGATTCCACTTG
The DNA here is from genome assembly GCF_016835505.1 of Polypterus senegalus. NCBI lineage: Eukaryota > Metazoa > Chordata > Cladistia > Polypteriformes > Polypteridae > Polypterus > Polypterus senegalus. The sequence goes on along the minus strand of NC_053156.1, from coordinate 200,671,556 downwards.
GGCTGTAATTTGCTTCTGCCCATCTGATTCCAAGTTTGCCCAGAGGAGGCCTTTAAATGAATGAATGAATTTGCTTTATCGAAATTGACTGTACAGAGTTTGCTCTCTTATCAGAGGGCATCTTGTGTAAAAGTTGGACTCCTCTTGATGCTTTATTTTTTCACTGGAGTTTTTTTGAACTATGCCGTTTTGACTTTCCAATTCATTTATGTCTTATTATAAAATGCTACCCTTAATGCTTAATGCTACCCACAGTACATCATTCCAGTCTAATGTGTGTCTGTTTAATTATTCATGTTTTTCTAAGACGTTATTTTGAAGCCATAAAAATCAAGCAGCTGCTTTCTATACTGGGCACACACCAACAAATGCAGCATTTTCGCATTCTGGCTTTGCTGTTTTTTTATTAGTGACCTGTTCCTCAAAGTTGTATGTGTTTTGTACTGTGAAGATTTATTAGTTAGTTTTGTTCCTTGTAGTTTCTCTTCCATCCGGACATAAAATATTTAAATAAATTCTTCTTGTTCACTTCCAGAAAAAAAAATTTAATTGTCAAAATGCTAAATGAATGTAGCACAGAAGACTAATTGCAGCTCTCCATCTGCTTATTTGTGTATTGGGTTGCCTTTTTACAGGTTGCACAGTGATTCACAAAATATTTACCACGTTAGCTACACTTTTAGTATAATAGTATTTTAAAAAATATTCTAAAAATAAATAAATATATTTTACTAATTCTTTCCTCTTCTTTATCATCAACATTTTCATTTTTATGTGGGGTCAAAGTGTTTGATCAACCCTTTCCATACAGATCAGTCCTGTACCTCATCCACTGTCAGAGGTTTTTTGTTCCTTTTAGTCTTCCTTTACTGTATAATTCCACCTATGCTTTGGCCTGATGTTATTATTTTAATGGAAGCAAAAGACGATAAAAATGATACCTTAATCACCTAGCCAGGTGTTAATAACTGTTTGTATGTTAATAAAGACTTTTAGAACACACAGGCCAATTTCTTTACTAAAAAATATTAAGATCTTGGCCAAAAATATAGCAAGAAGAAAAGAGAGTGTTTCCTGCTAAGAGTCTGCATGATCATAATGGATTTGTGGATGGCAGACAATTACTGTAAATCTTCAATGTAATAAATACCTCAATGGCAACAGAGCTCACTGAATTCATATTAACTCTTCATGTTAAGTCTTTGATGGAGTTGCATTTCTTTGTTTATTCACTGCTATACACAAATAAGGACTTGTTCCCAATATATCTGCATGGATTAAAATATTATGTACCTGCTTAGAAACTTCAGTTATTGTAGATGATATACACAACCAATTAGGCCTGTAATTTGTCACCAGGTTATTTATCATTCCCATCATCCCTCTTGTGATCTATTTAAAAAAATAACCAGCTATTCAAAGAGCAGTAATAGAAGAAGTTAAACAAAAGGTAACTCTTTATGCAGTCATTGTAGCTATTTACATTTATGATTTATTATCATCAATTACATATGTACAGTATTAAATTGACATCACCTCTGACAGTTTGGACCCCCTCCAGTTTGCGTACCATTGCAACAGGTCCACTGAGGATGCCATTTCCATAGCACTTCACACTACTGTGTCTCACCTAGAGAACAAGAACTGTTATGACAGGCTGCTGTTTGTCGACGACTAATTTGCATTTAACACATTCATCCCATACCAGTTCATTGTTAAATGCCTGGATCTGGGGCTCAGCTCTTCACTGTGTAACTGGGTCCTGGACTTCCTCACTGGCAGACCTCAGCATGTGTGTATTGCTGGAAAAACCTCATCCACCACCATCATCATCAGCATTGGCACAACCCCAAGCAACATGCTTAGAACCCTGTTTACTTATTCTTTATCAATGACTGTTTTGTCTAAATGCAACCTTGAAACAGTGATACATGCTTTTATAACCTCTCATCTAGATTATTGCAATGCGCTTCTTTTTGGAATTAGTCAAGCCTCCACTGCTTGCATACAGCTGGTGCAAAATGCCGCTGCTGGCACAAGAAAGCATGAGCATGTTACTCCGATTCTGGCTTCCCTTCACTGGCTTCCAGTTCATTTTCGAATCCATTTTGACTATCTGTGTTCTTTTTATTATAAATCTCTTCAGCTCTTATGTGTTTATGTGTTTCTGTTTCTTTTACCCTTTGGTTATTGTTTGTCTGATATTTTGGGTTTTTATTGTACAGCACGTTGATCAGCCTTGATGTTGTTTTTAAAGTGCTTTATAAAAAATAAGCTCTAATACCATCCTTAAGTTTGCTGATGACACCATTGTAATCATTCTGATCAGCAAGGATGATGAGACAGTTTATAGAGAAGAGGTCAGATTCCTGACAGAATGATGCCAAGACAATAACCTCACCCTCAATGTTAGCAAAACTAAGGAACTGATGGTGGGTGTCTGCAAGCAGGTGAGAGAGCATCATCCCATTTATATTGGAGGGGCTGCTGTGGAGCAGGTTAGCAGCTTAAGGTTCCTTGGGGTGACCCTCACTGATGAATGGTCAAGTCACACAACAAAGCCCAACAGCGCCTTTACTTCCTCAGGAAACTGAGGAAGGCCTGAATGTCACCCACAACCCTGTGCAGATTCTACAGGTGTGCTGTGGAATTCTTCCTCACAGGATGCATTACATCCTAGTACAGCAGCTGCTTAGTTCAGGATCACAGAATTCTGCAGTGTGTGGTGAGAACAGCATAGCAGATCACAAGCACTCAGCTCCCTAAAATCCATGGCATCCACACCACATGCTGTCTTAGGAAAGTAACTATCAGGCAGGACTCCAGCTATCCTGCACTGACACTTTTCACCCTTCTCCCATCTGGGGAGCATCTAAAGTCCATCCAAACCCACACCTACAGATTCAGGAACAGTTTTTACCCAAATGCAGTTAGACTCATGAACAATCAGTAATCTTGTCACCTCCACTGCTACTATTATTTGTTCTATATTTATTTTGTCTCTGGTGCTTGTTTCCTGTATTCAGAGACACATGCAGGCAAGCATTTCATTGTACATGGTACTTGTACACATGACAATAAAGAATTCAACTGAATTGAAAAAAAAAACTGAATTAAACTGAAACATATTAAAAGAGCTCCATAACATTGGAACGCAACCTTTAACTACACGTATCTTTATGTACTAAATAAGACTTAACTAAAAGAAATCTGTCCAACTTTCCATTATAGAAACTGTACTGATTTCTGTTATTAGTTTACTGTAACTAGTACCAATATAAGTGACTGAAAATATGGTAGCAGCCTAGCAAAAAATTGCAGTTAAGTTAAAAGTACAGCATGAGCAGGATTTTCTTAAAAAGATCCTTAAATTAATCAGTTCTTTCAAGTATCGTGAGCCAGATTCTAATTCCAAGTTGACTACCAACATTGTAGACACTGCTACAACAAGTTTTTTTTCTGGCCTTGAGTTTTTCTGTACAGAGGTGAAAACAGAAGCAGGAATCACAGACTCGAAGAACTGTGAAAATATAAATGAAGAAAAAAAATGAACACTACCTCAGAGTTCCTAAAGAGCAATGATTTTCAGTAACGAGAACAGGAAAAGTTAGCACAATTCTTGTCCAGTAAATCATCTGCTTAAGAAACTAGTCAAAGATGAAAATGTGATTTTACACTTTAGTTCAGATATCGATTTAAATTAGCTTTTAACAGTTTATAAGCATATTATTAAATATACTATTAACAATAATACATTTTCATTACAAACAGTATGACTCTTGAAATGCTATATGTTACTAAAGTGTGACAATAGATGTATACCAGTATAGTTGGAATGCCAGCTTGACAAAAATCTGAAAATATTTTTTTTTGTGTGGACAACATAAAATTTGTCAAATATTTTTAAAGGTCAGTTAGTCTGTCTTCATAATTAAACTTTTTTTTGCTTAAATGTAATAATAATCCAAGTACTAATCTAACAGCTATTGAGCTTTAAAAATGTAGTATTTCAGAAATAGCCAGTAGCTCACTCTTTAAGCAAGCTGCCAGCTTACATGGGATGAGTGCTACAACATATACATTTAGCTAGCAGGCTCATTATCTTTTCTGTGTGGCTAGAGAATACTAACATGTTTAACCCTTGCAAAAGATTTTATTTTTATTTTTCTATAAAGAGTCTGGATTCTTCCACATCCCTTATTTGCTGTCAATTTTAAACAGCTTAAACATAGATTGTAGGAATAGGTTATGCTCTTAGCCTTCAAATTAAGCAGCATAAAATAATTGAGTTCACTAAGGCAGTAGCCTGTAACTTCAGGAAAGCAATTTACAGAGGTATGAGGCATGAATTAGAATTTACAACTTGGAGACTTATTTGTATTAGTATCTTATTCTGCTTTAGAAATTTGTCTAATGCAAGCTCTCTGCAAATACATGAAAAAGTCATAGAAAAGGTCAGTCAAAGCAGAACAAAAATTCTAATCTTTGGCTAACATAGCTACTGAAGCATAAAATAAAAAAAGAAAGAATATTTTTAAAGGGATTAAGTAGGAACAAATTAAACAATTGTCTGCAAGTCAATGAAAAAGGCAGAAGAGTATAAAAAAAGAGAAAGGACAAGTTAGTTATATAAAATGCGTCTGGTAATATTCAGCATAAAATTGAAGATCTTGCTGTAGAATCACATATGACTTTCTTTAAACTCAGCTATTCAATTTTTGAATTTTTGAAGACAGTGATCACATTACATCTGTACTTGAATAACACAGAGTTACCCAAAAGCATACTAAATGATTAAATCTGGATTAAATCTTAAATCTTCAATTTTAGTTTTTTAATATTTTGTAAAAAAGCAAAACTGTAATGGTATTTTGAAAGTTCTCAATTGTAGTAGTTAGTTGATCTTTACACAGAACTCTCAACTTTGTGCCCTTCTGCTCAAGGAAATGCTGTTTATCCTTCTTGAATTTTTTGCAGGGACAATAAACATTTCAGTGTTGAGCAGCTACATATTATTCACATTTTACATTTGCTTGTCTTGAGGAGGACTGAAAACAACTCATTTACTACAGCAGGCACATAATAATCACTGCCCTGCAAGCACTGGTGAGGAATTTCACATCTTTAAATACTGAAGTCCATATGTGTCTTGAACTTACTAAACTAATACATTCATGTATAAGAGTATCTCAGTACTTAAAGCATGACTTATTTTTTCACAATCATGGTTTATATTAATTTGCCACTGGACATTGTGTATGAGCAATTGATGACTTGAAAAGAACCAATCAGAAAGCATCATCACACTAATGCAATATTATTTGAAAACGAACAACATCAGATCGGGTGTAAATTTATGCTGACGTTGTTACTTAGAGTCAGATCAGCGGGGGTCTGGGGAGCGTGAACATGACTGACAGAATAAAACTGAAACAAAGCTAACTTTTACAAGTACTATATAGTAAATTTACACCCGTTTTGATGCTGTACTTTTTCAAATAATTCTGCATTAGTGCGATGATGTTTTCTGATTGGCACTATTCAGGTCATAAAATGATTTCTTCAAAATCTCACATATATTTTCTTTTTTCCCCCGTGCTGTGTTGACATCGTAAACCAGAAGACGTGAGCTTATTCAGTGTGTCACTTCTTACAAGTAAAGGCGATGGAAAAAGAAAAAGGGGATGCAAAATCAACAAGCTTCTGTTCCAAGACCACCGCTTCCCCCAGGAAAGCAAACTCAGTCAGTGTCAGTTGCCCCTTTAATGTAATAGGAACCACAGCATAGAGAGAACTGTGTACTTTACAACAGGTACACATGTCATAAATGTACAGAAGACAGGTCCTTGGGTGTGTGGGAACTGTTAAAGTTTGAATTTGATGATTGCATATAGCACGGGTTCTGGCACCCATGAAAATGTCACTTCCGGTTCTGGTGTCCATAATGATGCCAATTCTGCCCACGATGACATCACTTCCGGTTTCAGTGCCCACGATGATGTCACCTCCGGTCTTTGCCTTTAAAGCCGCCATCTTTATGTATTTGAATCAGTTCTGTTTTGGACTTGAACCTGGAACACAACTCAGTAGAGATTTACCCATTTTGCAGTCAAGGCATATTACACGGGTGGCTACTGCAAACCTTTTGATGTCTCTTGTCAATTCTTGTGCCAAAGTCTTACTCAAATTTGGATCATTGAATATTTTCTTGGATTTGGCTGTAAATTTGCACATTTTTAATTCTTGAGCATGGTCTCAGCTGCTGCTTTCATTCCTGGGACAGAAACAGTTATGATTAAAATGTCATTAGCAAATGCAAGTACTAGGACTACTAAGCCTTCCAGATTATATCATGTTCTAAACTTCCTAATTTCTCTGAGTGCTCTGTCTATAATTTTAATGAATACTACTGAAGACAATATTTAATGTTTATGGTCTTTCTACATGAAACATTTTTCCTTGTGCATAATATTGTGACAGATATTTCTTGATTTGCCCAAGGGTTTTTAATTAAATCACTAGTCTTCCAATTTCATTATGGCTGAATGTATCAAATGATTTCTTAATAATCTTAATGCTAGGCATATTATTCTTTAATTTGTCTTTTCATGCATATAAAGCTTATAAAGCATAAGTAAATAGGTTATTCATCACTGTGCAATATGGCATATTACGAGCCTTTGATTCACTGGAAAAATGACTTATGAATATAAAGGATTCACAGACTAAAATATTTAATATCAAGAGAAGTATGTCTCAGTTAAGCTGCTTCTGACCATTCTAAAGTGAAGTTATTCTACTAGTCCACATTGCATAGATGAATAATAATATTACCAATGCTTTATAAGTGTTACTAACACAAAAAGAGAAGTTTCCTAAGGTCTATTTACATAAGAATGAATTAGCAATATATGCATTTTTGCATTACCAAAACTAAAGTGTTACCAAATCAAATAATTAAATAGATAGTGTAGTTGCTCTAGTTAGTTAAGAGTGTGGATGGCAGAAGAATGTCTTTCGTTCATTCATTCATTTTCCACCACTTATCTGAACGGTTGTGGGAGCAACAGTCTTAGCGATGAGGTCCAAACATCCTTTTCCCCAACCATACCTACCAACTCATACTACAGGATCCCAAGGTGTTCCCAGGCCATCTGGAAGATATAATCCTCCCAGCAGGTCCTGGGTGTTCCCCAGTGTCTTCACCCAGCTAGTAGTGCCCATAAAACCTCCACAGGGAGGTGTCCAGGAGGTACCCGTAACAGATGCCTGACTCACCTCAACTGGCTCCTATTGATGCGAAGGGTTAGCAGCTCTCCTCCAAGCTTCTTCCAGATGTCGGCGTTTTTCACCCTATCTCTATGGGAGAGCCCAGCCACTCTACAGAGAACGCTTATTTGGCTGCTTGTACCCACGATCTCACACTTTCAGTCATTGCCTAAAGCTCATGACCATAGCTGAAGGCAGGGATGTAGATTGGGATGTACTTCTGACTCAGCTCCTCCTTCACCACTACATATTGGTATATCAACCGCATAACTGTGCTCGCTGCCCCAATCCATCTATCAAACTCACCATCCATTATCCTATCACTCATGGACATGACCCAAAGGTATTTAAACTACTCCACTTGATGCAGTAACTAACCTCCCACTCAGACACGACAGTCCACCTTTCTCCTACTGAGGACCATGACCTCAGATTTGGAGATGCTGATCCTCATACCTGGCGCTTCACACTGTCGCAAACCATTCTAATGTGTGCTGGGGTTCACAGCCCAATGAAGCTATGGTTAGATATTGGTTGAGAATAACCCCAGTCCACACGCTGTCATTTAAAAAAACACATTTATTATCCAATTTTGCATGAAAGACGTTTTAATAATGGGATAAGAAATATGTCAGTATTGTGTGTTGTTTTACAAGTGTGTTGTTGTTTTACAAGTTGACATAAATCCTGTATATATATATATGTATATATATATATATATATATATACAGAAAAATTACAAACATCAATGAGTAAATACATAAATTTATCAAAGTACTTAGAGTCAAAAACCTGAAGATAAGGGATATTTTGAATATGTGCTGATTCTTAGGCATAATGGTCACATCTCTCAATTCTGTTTATACTGTATATAGATCTGACCAGATGATGTCTGTCATTACTGTGTATGATAAATTTTAGAGTTACTTCCTATACATTGCATGACAGCTACTACCAGCAGGGTTTTGGAACAAGGTCTGTCTAACAGACCAAGTTCAGATATCTCATTCTAGAAGGGATAATGTCCCATGCTGCATCTGACCTCTGCTTGTACACTACAGTCACTAGTATTGTCAATGACAAGGAAAGGGTAGGCTTCAGAAATACTGAGTTCTAATTGGCAAAAGCCAACATATAAATGTTGGATGCAACAGAGAAGTATATAAAGGCATTGAAATAAAAGGATTATTTAACAAACTTTTAAGAAAATGTACATGCAAATGTTTTATCTTGCAAATGTCATTACTTTCAGCCTTTGCTGAAGCCATGTAACAGAAATTAATCTTGCTGCAGGTCAGTAATTATGCTGTTTTTAATACAAGTTAAATCAATGGCTCCCAAATCAAGTATAATGGTTGTTCACTTGTGCCAAAGATAGGAACTATATTTAAAATATATTTAATTTTGTGTTTAGAAAAACTAAAAAATGCCAAAAGCAAACATTACTAAAATGAAAGAATGTAACTAAAATCAAATTTCTGTTTCTTCCCCGCTAGGGAAATCTGTGAAAAAGTATATAAAAATTGTGGCTAGTGAATTGGTGCCATCATTTTAGAAATAAAATACAATTCTTTATTTCTTCATATGTATCTTATGTGCTGACACACACACAAAATGATAAGGCACGATAAATATAATACAGTGCAATATAATAAAACAAAAATATTACATATTGTCACTTTAAGGGTAGCAAGATCCCTTTCTGTAGAGACATCAAAAACTGTTTACATTTCCTGATCAAAACACAAGCAAACCAAGAATATTCATGAATTATTTTCCAACTAGTAGGAGTTATAGAAGCGTGCTTTCGTCTGCTAATAACTCAAGAAGTAGGCCAAATCTTCTCCATATTCCTGTTGAAATGACATTGTCACACATCCAAAACATGAAAGAAAAGAGTGCAGCATTTTTCAAATCCTGTTTCAATAAAACCCTGGAGCCTTTGCCCTGCATTCTGCTTTCTTGTAAACATGGGCTGAAAGTACTTGTAACTTTAATAATAAATAATAATATATTTCATTTACATAGCACCTTTCCCATGTTTAAGGTGCTTTGTATCAAGTTCTTTCTACCATTTGATAGCTTGTCGTTGGTGACCTGTCCCATTGTTTGCATGGGCACAATATGGCTACCCACTGTAATGTCATAGGGTACACTCACCACTATGGAGAATGTGATCATATGTGATTTCACCAAAGAATAGTCATGTGATCTTGGCAACCATCAAAGGAGCAAAAAAGCAAGACTTTAATTTCTGTTCAGAATGCTTCTTAGGGTTAGGGTTAGCGGAATATTACATTCATTGTATACTGAACACATCGATAATCTTTAAGTTTAAAGGAACTTGGACTGGCACAATTCTTTCAGTTAAAGGCCAGTCCTCTTTATGGATTTTTGGTAGCTTGACATGCTGGAGAAGAGTTATTAATAACTCTATTTCACTCACTTGTTTTTCTATCCTCTTTAAATTAAACATAAGTACTTTTGCAGCTGCCCCTGTGGCTCTTTTTATTGTTTCTCTCAACATTGTGTGTCACAAGATTACACCAGTGCTTCACCCAATTTTTAATTTTATTTTATAATATTATTATTATTTTCCCTCTATTCCTGTCTTCATTTTCTTTTATTACTTTTCTTTTGCCCCTAATACTCAATTGTGTTTTGTATTTTTAGGAGCTGGGCCTCCTCCTAAGTTAGGTCTTTTGAGTGGTGTGATCTTGAGCACCACAATTACTTGAGAGGCTTATACAAAAATGCTCCTTGAAGCTTCTGAAGTCACTTTCTGATTGTGTCAGAAAAAGATGTGAAGCTTCAGAAATATTTACATCTGGTGGCTTCATTTAGACAGGCACACTAAAAGTGTAAGAACACTTTGTGTGTTCATTGTCATCTTATGATAATCAGTTTGTCATTAAATGCTGCAATAAATGAATGTTGGTATGGACTGTAATTTTCTATCACAAAATAATGTTTCAATGCATTGTCCTAAAGGTATAATTTGTTGCACCGCACCAGTGCTCACCTGCACTGAATGCCAATGAATTCTTGCTCTTTGTGTCATTCTTTTAGGTGGTGCACTATCCCAAGCAGGACCGCTTACTGCTTCCACAATAATTGGAATTCATTTGAGACTTTGGCAAGCTTGCCATTTTTATAGGCTGCTCTACAGGTGTTACTGAAGCTGCTTATTTGCTTGATGGCATAGCAGCTCATAGTAATGGCGACTCATCCCCAGGCTGATGTAATTTGTCAGCACTGTTACAATACTGATGTAAACAACACAAATCTAATGGCACTCAGAGTCAGTGAGCACCAGCGTGGCACTATTATACAATACAAGCCACCATTGATTCATAATTATGCGATAACTTTTTCACATCTGTGAGGCAATATGAAAGATTAATATTTTTCAATCAGTGTTTGGGGAACAATTGCACTAAGTGGCAAAGAAAAACAAAAGAAAGTTTAAAGAATGTGCTTTTAGAAAGAGGCACATATAACAGGGTTTAGAGAGTGTGCCTCTAGCTGGCTGGAGTATTAATGGAATGTTATAAGCTCCGGTACAGAAGAGCAGGATATCATTGTGTTTATTTTGTTGCCTGATGACAATTCCATACCTTTGGACTCCACAGTATATTTACTTAAATAACTTCTCTGTATGAAATGAGACTGGTATTTTCAAATCATCTTTCATAGCATGAAGGGTAGCATGAAGCTTTGAGGCAATCAGACTGCTCCCAGTGCTTCAGTGACATTCATAGCTTCAGGCATTATCAGTCACGTGATAATGAAGCTTCAATACAAGTTTCAGCACAGTGTGCTTCATTAGAGATACAAGCCTCAGTGTTGAACGCCTTATTCCTAGTGATGTAAATTTTAGTTATGGCTCCCTGATTTTGAGCAGGTCTTTACCAATTCAATAAAAGAATAAAAATAACAAAAAAAGCTTTATAGAATATTTTCTATTACATGCATTGTTTAGGTGAAATGAGCAGAGCAGTGTATGGTGTTAGTGTGGTGTCAGTGAAAATGTTTAGCACTCTAAAGGTGGGTATCGACAATAGTCGACATACCTGTATACCTGTAAAGAATTGAAGGCTAACCACCAAGAAAAATCACCTAGAAAGTATTATATATTTTTTCAACTAGATGGCAGCAAAGACCATGAGATAAAGATGAATCACCATTAATTTTCATTACAGCATGGCATCAAATGCTGGCAGCCACTCTTGTCTAAAGAATTCTTCTGCCAGAGATGTGCTGTGTATTGTCAGTGAGCTGTCGGAGGAAAGTGACAATGAGAGTGCTGCTGAAAAACTGTTTTGTTAGTTTTATGTTTTTCACAATCTGTTGTGGCAGACAACCAGGGATCTTGCCCCACCGGGAAGCCTGGAAGTGGGTCGGACCACTGGAGGGGCACTGTCTTTCCCTGGACACAAGAGCTGTGGCAGCCCCCCTGGATTCCATCAGGGCCACGAAAATGGAGCTGGGGAGCTCAATCCTGTGGGGACCCGTGGCCACCACCAGGGGGTGCCTGGACGGTTCTAGAGCCCTGGAGGACAGTACTTCCGCCACACTAAGAAGTCCTTCCAGAAGACCATCACAGAGGACCTGGAGCACATCCGGGGCGTGATAAAAGGGGTCGCCTCACTCCCTTTGGGGAGCCGAAGTCGGGAGGAGTAAGATGGAGCTTGCGAGAGAGGAGTGGCGGCAGCTGAAGAGAGGAAAGGACCTGAGGTTAGTGTGGTGATTGTGCACTGTAGTTGGCTTTGTGTGTTGGGAATTGTTGTGTTACAAAATAAACCGTGTGTGTTGTGGACATCTGGAGTCATGTCTGTCTGTGGCCGGGCTATCTTTTACACTGGGTAATATAAATGAGTTTGATGAAACAAAAAAACATGAAGCCTCACAACAGCTACATAACTACTAAAGTAGGCTGGTTTAATGTTATGTCTATTCAACAATCGCACAATGAGAAAACTCTGCCAAAAAGTATGATTTCATGAACTCCACACATGCTGGTAAGAGTATTCTCTTCCAAATTACAGCTGTTCCTGAAACACACACACTGGCTTCCAGTATTCTTCCTATAAAAGAGATAATATTTAGATAAGATGTGTAGAGTTCAGCAAAATCAATTAAAGATATCTTCAAATGTCTCAAAATAGGCAGATATCTTTCAGTCACAGTTTGGAATAAAATCTGCTAAGGCAAATTGACATTTAAAGATATTTGTAAATCCAGTTTATGAAGAAATTGATCTATACTTATTTTAATTATATATTAGGAGACCGCTAAATGATTTATAGAATTTTTCAAATAATTGTTGGGGGTGGTGAAGGTTAAGTTTTAATTTTGCTTTACTTGGCTATTGTGTATCGGATTCATACATCACTTCTGATTAACTTCACAAGATGGGTTATAAAGAAAATGACATAGAACACAGGCAGCAAGGTAAGATTAAATCTAGGAAAAAAATCTTATTTTTTGACAGTAAGACAACATTAAATTGACTTTATATTAAAACATTTGTTGCAATTTTTTTATGAGTTCTAGACGTGCTATATAACAGACCCAGCATTCTGGGTAGAAACCCAGTGCATGGCCATTGTCTGCACATTCTTCTCTGTTCAATATAGGTTTTCAGTTAGACTATGCCAGTGAATAAGTAAAATAATTAAGACATATTTTATATGTAGTGTGAATGTTAAATAAGAATTTAATACATATTCAGCTTGAAAACTGCAACAAGAATGATTTATTTACTTATCTCCCTATAGTGTAAAGTCACAAGTGGATGGCAGAGCTTCCTGTGTTTGATCGGCACGGGCTACTTTAGTACACGAATGACTTTAGCTGCAGGTGGAAGCTCCTGTTGCACTTTACGCAACTGTTGTTGCGGTTTCATAAGCATTATGACTTTAGTTTCTCCCGTGGGACGACTGGGATCTTTTCCTGAATAAAGAGTGGTATCTTCATCAGAGACATAGTCCTTGAGCTCTACAAACTGTCGCCTGGCTGTCAGATAATCTAATATGCAGGATGTCATGGGTCAATCCACCTGCATACCCCTAAATCTACTCCTTAACAAGGGTAGCTAGATTGTATTGAAGGCAATGGAGATAATCAAAAAATCATAATCGTCACTTAATTATTTTAATTGCTTTGGTCCTGCAGCACTATATGTAGAAATCCTGCAGAGAAAGCAGTGCTGATCTTAAGATGCACTCTGCTGAATGCGCACTCTATACAGTGTTTTGTGATCTTTGACTGAGCAGTTCCCAAACAATTATGAGCAGCTCTGTGTTAGGATGCTCTCTATGGCACCATTTTCAAAAGTTTTCAAAATAGATAATTGAGCAAACAGGATGTCTGTTACTTCCACAAGAGATAAAGAGCTTTTAGAGATCAGGAGCCACCATAACCAATATGGGATGTTGCATCTGAATTTTGGGATTTGTGTCTGAAGTGGTGAGACAACGTAATGGAGGAAGAATTCATCTGCCACATTCTTAATTTCTGCAACCCTTTCCTGGCTTGGTCTGTGTGGGTGACCTATGTGGATAATCATAAGTAGTATAGGAGCAAATAGAAGATTGGCGTAAAAACCCCAGAAGGTTTAATGTTGTGCCTTTTGGATTTAAAAATGCTGAGGTTTTCAGTGCCTTATGGAGCAAGTACTGAAGGGTAGTTTGGAAAATCCTGCTTTGTGTACTTTGGCAACGTCATTAATTTCTCTCTTTGCATTCAACAACATCCCAAAGACCTTCAAGTCTACTAAAGAGCACAGAAGGTGCACCTGGTACTGAACGTGGGTAGGAGTTACTTCCATTCATTCATTTTCTTAACCTGATTATCCAGGGCAGGTTTGAGGGGAACTGGAACATATCGTAGCTAGCATGTGGCGCAAAGCAGAAATAATCCCTGGAAAGGGTGCTAGTCCATTGCAGTGTGAGCATACACATACTACAGCCAATTTAACAATGTTAATTAACCTAACTTGCATGTCTTTGAACTGTGGGAGGAAACTGAAAACAAACTTGACGCTAGGCAGCAACATTGCCATTATGCCACCATGCCACTTCCTTTAACTCCAAATGTTATGTGTTAAAGAAAATATTTTACAAACAAGTTGTATGCAGCTATATAAAAGTATGAATGAGGCAGTTAGCTAGATTGATGTGAACCATTTCCATAGTTGGGGCATGTCAAGTCAATGTTTTTGGTTTCTTCCAGGTTTATCATAAGAACTAGGATGCAGCTGAGAAAAATATTTGAATCAAAATGAGAAGCTGCAAAGCATTATTGCCAGAAAACACAGGCAAACTTACCATGAAATAGAATTTTTTTCCTATAAAATAGATGTGTGAATGTGTCATCACCCATTTCATTAGGCATAAAACCAACATAACCAGCTAAGCTACAAAAAACTTGTGAACATACCATCAAAAGGATCATTTTGGATGGTTCTGTCATAGATTTTTCATGTTGATGATTTCATGATTTCAAAACATTTTTCATTCAGAAAAGTATATATACCTTTTTGGACTGTTGGTCATCTTATTATATATCAGTGATAACAAAACTATTGGTCGTGTGCACTTAATACTAACAGCAGACCAAGATAAGCTACGGACTATAAAGCTGACTGCTGGTGCAAGGTTCATCATGAAGGGGAACAAGGTTGTATACCAATTTAAGCCACCTCATGAGCAGATCTAACCGACTTAGTACAGTGGTGAATCTTATAAAATGAATAGCATGCACGCATCATACAGGCCGTGAAAAAGCACACACAGTAGAGTATATGCAAATACTTAAATTGGAGCCACTGTAAAAGAATAAAATATGATACATATATACATAGCACCCATCTTGATTTACACAGATGTATGTATAACGATCCTGTGTCATAAGAAATGTTATGCAGTGACTGCACAGGAAGATTTATAGAAGGTTATAGATTAAGGTTTCGGGAGATGAAGTCAGAAAAGCAAGCTAAGGTTGATGATAACGAGTAAGAAAATAGTTATTTTAAACAGATCCCAAAATGTGAAATCAGGGTCAAAAAGGATGTAGCAAGAAGGTTAGGAGTTAGGAGGTTAGGGTTAAGAAGTTAGGATTAGTTTTAGGGCCAGGAAGTTTAGTGCTACTGAATGTATTAACTGGTGTATTAATTGATGTCAGAAAAACAAAATCAGTGAAAACCAAGAGTTCAAATTAATATAATAAGCTGCATGCCAAATTCTTAAATGTTTTCTGAATACTTAGACGATTCGTAAATGTGTGATGTTGATCGAGGTGATGATGGTATGCAATGCACACGTCCGGTAGTTAACCCAAGCAACAACCTAGCAACTACACAACAACAAAGTGGCATTTATTGTATACCAAAACAATATTCTATCACAGGAGAAACGATTCAAAAAGAAATGTTTTGTAAGTATGTATGAAAACAAAAAATAAATGAAACCACTAAATTCCTCAACCTCATAAATCCCCAAAAAACATCAGTTTAGTAATATTTTGCAAGAAATGACTAGAAATTTTTTAAATAGAGTCAAAATATGGCAGTTATTATTCTCTGCTTATTAACTTTTGTGTTTCTTTTACTTTTGAACTTTCCTGATAATGGAGTCTCACTCAAGGAAGCAACAATGCAAAATCTGTAGACTGTAGATCTTCCATGTTAACACAGCATTAGATTCCTAATTCAATATTTTTCCAGGTGAGGCATTACATTGAATCATATTGATATGAAGTTTCAAGGACTTTTCATGAGCCTGGAAGTTAATATTCCTGCAGTCTGCCTTGCAGTAACAGCCATTTTGGTATGAATTCATGTAATGTTTTCAAGAATGAGTTATCAGAATGGAAAATGTACTGTTATGTTTCATGAGGTTTAAAACATATATACTTTTTTCTTGTAATTTTTCCCTTTAAATATGGGTGAATCCATTGGAACATATTGTTAATTACAGGTGCACCATTGTTAACAATCAGACACTTTGCTGACTGTGCAGACAATAACCCCCCAGCGGACAAGCTGCAAATTAGTTAAACTTAGTCCAGATCTTCTTCCCTTGTCCACTATAACATTTAGACCTGAGGTTCATCTCCTGTTCGTACTGTACTATAGGCTGCTGCAGTTATCTTAGGTACACTGCAGTTGACATGTCGAGTTTAAAGAAATGATGAAATAGAACACAAAATGGTTTCCCTTATGGTAGCCATTATAATAATGTCAATGTTTGTCTTCTGAATATGTTTGCTTGAAAAAAACAGACGCCAGAATTCTTGGTACCAGATTTAGAGGATCCATGCATTTTCAATAATAGAATTATAAGTAGCCAGAATACATTAATAAGAACAAGTGCGCAAACAACCAGGAATGAGAGTGCCACTGTAGTATACTACCAACGCACATCTTTGGGATGGAGGATACAGGTACCAGGAGAAAAATCTTAAAGAAATGGAAATGTCATCAGGAGCATGTTAAGTTAAGGTCTTCCCAAGCCATTGCACTCTAGAACCTTGATTTTCCCTTGATAATGCCAATGCCTGTGCCATCTCATTACCCAAGTAGGCTCTGAGACCCTGCTTGTCCCCATAGAGAAACAATTCACTGTTCTCACAGAAGCCATTATTTCCTATCAGCTCTCCACTGCCAATTTCTGATGCTTTAGATTAATTTACTTTTGAGGCCATAACATTAAGTGCAAGGTTTATTGTTTTATGTCTGCACACACTGGCTGCTCTCCTCCTTATTGCTTTTCTCCATCTTATGTAATAGTCATGCTACAGTATGTTTTGGCCTAAGCAACTTCTTTTCAACCAGACAATCCTCTAAAACTGGGGTATCCAACCACAGTCCTGTAGGGCTACTGTGGCTGCAGGCTTCGTTCTAAACATCTTCTTAATTAGTGACCAGTTTTCATTTCTAATCAACCTATTTTACCTTCATTTTAATTGCTATATTTTTGAAAACTCAGTCACCTGAATTGCTTCTTTTTCCTTAAATAGCACCCAAAATCAGATGTGACGTGAGTCAACAGATGACCAGCTAAATTTAAGCCTCAACCAATTTCACTCCAACCAGTTTCTTAATTAGAAGCCGATTCTTGTTCTTAATTAAACCCATTAAATAATTCCATAACTCACTAATGCTGTCATTTTGCCACAGCAGACATTTCCGAAAATGTTGATTTTCTTTTTTCATAGAACACTGTCCAAATATTTTGTGGACCAGAGCAGATGAAGATTACTTTATTTTCAGATATTATATGATGGATACAGTTTAGCTGGTCATGTTTTGGCTCATTTTGTATCTCATTATTGTTTAGCTACTTATTAAGGAAAAACTAAACCATTAGAGGGTCTAAGTCTTAAATAGCAAGAATTACAATCAAGTGAAAAGGAGTTAAATAGCAACAGAAACTGGTCACCAGAATGAAAATATGCAACCACTGTAGCCCTCCATACTCTTTGTTTGTCTCAGCTGGAATGTGTTAACAGCCTTTACTGTTGCTATACTTCCAGAGTTGGCATGAATCACCTGAGATGGTAAGGAAACACTGTTGGTCCCTTGTTTTCTGGATTATTTAATTGAAGACACTATAGTGAGTCCTTATTTTGTATGACTGATTTGCATCAATTACACTTCTCAGATAGATGAAAATTATCAGAAATTCCTGTTCATAAGTAAAATAATAACACATTAAAACTACAGAAATGTGATTCTTGTTGTTCATTAACCTAAAGAAATTAGTCATCTAATGTCTGTTTTCTAGAACTGCTATACAGAGTTGAAAAATGAGAGAAAAGAGCTGCTAGAGGATATATGCTGATTACCACATGGTCAGGGAAATAATGTTCCCTTGACTGCTGCAGTAATAATTGTTATTAAAGATACTGAATTTAATTTTTTTTTAATTTTAGACCATTTAATTTTGATAGAGAGAGAAGATACCAATTATCTACTATAGGAACATTACAGTAGTATATGAATCCCATTATTTGCAAAGGCAAGCCAAGTCACACTGTAAAATGTTGGCCTTCGATCACACTGCACTACAGAGTGCCAGAAAATTTGTTTAAGCCTTTATATTCCTGTTTAATGTTAGTAATACTTTATTGGGAACACTTACACATTGTATATGTCCTGCTTTAGATTTGTTTGCTATATGAGCAGTACAGTCATGGCCTTTTCTTAGAAAATATTAGCCACACATCAAAGTGAAAGTGTCCTGCACACTGGGAAATGTTATATCTGTTTTTTCAAATACTGATTTATACTACTAGTTTCCCTGTAGCTCACTGTATGTTGTTTTTAAAATAGGCTGTGTTGGCTGAAAAGGTTTTACATTTTCAAAGAGGCAAAATAATATTAAATGATTAGATGATGAAACAGGAAGTAAATACTTCATTATACCAAATTGTTCTCTCAAAATATTCAAATTGTAGATTTACTACTATAATCAAAAAGAAAATAATTGAATGTTCTTCTTTTGTATCATTTATGAAAATGACTTTTTTTTGATGGTAATAACTAGTTTGAGATGTATTCTTATGTACTTTGTCACGCATATGTGTCTCTGGGTCAATTTCCAGGCTCATCTGAGGCCTTTAATACCACCATAGATTAAGAGGAGGTGCTGTTGCTAAATTTCTCCTCTTTTGTTCATTCTGCAGCTCAGAGAATACCCCAACTGAGAGCAACTGTGTAGCGGTGCTACATGATTAATGTTGTTGTAAATGTATTTTGTGCAGAGTCCAGTCACAGCTTGTTGGGTCTAACGTCCTCAACTTGCCAGGCCACGGGTCTTGGTGGTGTAGCTGCAGGTTTTGGAGTGTGAGTTGGGTGTTACAACTGACTCCTTCCCTGTCTGTCCCCAGCCTTTAAATCTGCAGCTGCTGGAAGGTAGTCTCTTTTGAACTGAATGCACCATACACTCCTAAATTCTATAATGGTACTTTATGTTCTTTACTGGGCTGTCTGGTTTCTCATAGAACTATTGCTTGACAAAATACCATTTAAGTCTGGGAAGGGTTCTTTGCATATGAAGTTGTTTTTGCTTTGCAAAAATGAAAATTTTAAAGTATGGTATGCTACCTAGCAATACACTAACAGATTAAGAAAACCTTAACTTAGTCTGTGTTGTATGCAGTGAGAATCCTTTTAAAATAAGGTCCAATTGTTTCACAGATTATTAATTAATATTAATGGTTATTACCGAATGGAGTCTGTTAGTTTTAAGATCCCTTTCTTTCTGGAATCTTCATGTGGATGGGTCTTTTGGCAACCAAAAATAATTCCCCTAAGACATAATTTTGAAGAACCATTCTGGCATCTTTATTTTTTAAGACAGAGCTCCTTTTCTAACCTTACTCAAGCCTTATTGGCACCCATTTTTGTTATTTTTTTGTTTAAGTGCTGGAATTAAATGGAGATGACCAGGTTGGTGCCCGAACATTTTTCTATGGTGCCCTTCAATTCCACACTTGTCCACATCTTATATATGAATTATCCAGTGCTTTTTCATCATTAAAGACCTTCTAAAATGATTAATATTTTCTGCTTAACAGTCACTTACAGGTGAATATTGAAATACTACTTAAAAACCTGGATTCAAGTAAAAGGTGGTTGATATACAGAAGATATTGAGGAAAGAATATGGACTTTCTTTGCATGACTTTCACAGTTTTGTCCAGAATTGTCAGTTTTTCCCAATATCCGAAAGATAAACATATTAGATTAATTGTCAATTCATCTTTGGTCTGGTGTTCCTTACTTTGGTTGAATGTAGTACAACAGGTTAGTGCCTATCTAATGTTAAGTGTTGACATGATAGATTCCAGTTCAACATGACCTTATTATTGAAAAATATGTGGTGGAAGCTGGCTAATAAATGATTGTTTAATATTGACAAAGCAACTTTAAGACAGTTTTCTTAATATGGTGTCACAGTGTTGTAATGTTTTAGCTCTTCTGCCTCACAGATCCAGCATCCTGGATTAGAATCTCACACCTCATTGGTGTCTTCATAAAGTTTAAATGTTGCTCCATGTCTGTTGGATACTCTAGCTTTCCTTCATGAGCAAAACACAATTATTTGTTACATTAACTTAGAATTCTAAACTGACAGTAACTGACAGAGACAGTATGCTTGTGGTTGTATGAGTTGGCTGTTTCCTTATTCCCAATGCTGCTGTAGTTCCCCCACCGTAACAAGGAAATGGATTAAACCAGTTTGAAAATGTTTTATGTTGTATTTTGCATGTTACTGAGTAATATTTAATTATTGTGTTTGGTAGCAGTCTACGAAATTACACATTCCAGTTATGTGTTTTTCCAGAGTTTATTATACTTAGCAGGGTGTACTATTAACAATCACAGTATTAACAATCATTCATTATCCATTCATTTATACAACCATTTTCCTAAACTGCTTATCCATGGCAGAATTGTGAGACAGCTGAGGTCTATCTCAGCAGTCATCTGGAAAAACACCTGGACAGGGTGCCAGCCCATCATGAAGTGAATACACATAGTATGGACCTGCATGTCTTTGAACTGTGGGAGGAAACCACCAATCATTTCTGGGATATTTTTAAGTGGTGAATCAGTACTGCTGTAAAATGAGATGTTTTTACAAGGGGATTACTAAATAGAGTCTGCCTAGTCACTGATCTTTATGAATAGCCTCAGCAAGTCATTGTTGCTCCTTTGTTTTAAACTTTCTTATGCTCTTACCATACATGGGAACTGAGACCACAGTGTGGTAATGCGCGGAAATACAAGTTGAAGTTGAAGAAGCATTAAACTTGAAGCAGCAGTCTTTATAAAGCTGTAAGGAAGTGAGCTTACCATTTGTGTGTTGAGGATGCTGCCGCAGGAACGCAGGGCCATCTAGCGGGTGAGCGATCTGAGGCACGGTGCGTCTGGCCACAAGTGGAGCCGGTATAATGGCCAGTACGGACTCCACCGCATATGTTCATTTTTACACGCCAGTGTCCTCACAGCCTGCCAAGCGCAGGCTGTTTAAGGTGCGCCGCACCTGAAAGAAAAAGCCAGCATTTGTTTGAATAAACAGGGTTGAGTCAGGGTTGGGGATCCCATATTGTAAAGAAATGATTTTACTTACTGGTGAGTCGGCAATGGGTGTGATTGACCTTGCCCAACACCCAGTCCATACAAGCATTGAACAGA
Source organism: Polypterus senegalus (assembly GCF_016835505.1). Classification (NCBI taxonomy): domain Eukaryota; kingdom Metazoa; phylum Chordata; class Cladistia; order Polypteriformes; family Polypteridae; genus Polypterus; species Polypterus senegalus. The sequence goes on along the minus strand of NC_053156.1, from coordinate 200,650,078 downwards.
GTAGGAGCAAGACCACACCCCTGATGAACCGCAGAATCAACTGGGAAAAACGCAGAAGTCCTGCCTCCACTCTGCACAGCACTTACAGTACCAGTGTACAGGCCGGCCATGATATCCAGCAACCTCGAGGGAATCTCACGAACCCTTAGGATGTCCCACAGGAGAGATCGATCAACTGAGTTGAATGTTTTTTGAAAATCGACAAAGGCTGCAAAAAACACTCTGCCGATATTCGCATTTGCACTCCATACGAACCCTCAGTTCCAGAATGTGGTTGATGTTAGACTTAGGCATAAAACCAGACTGTTCTGGTCGCTGGTAGATGAGCAAGTGATCACAGATCCTATTGTGAACGACCCTAGCAAGGACCTTACCCGGCAGTGAGACCAGTGTTATCCCCCTGTAGTTGCTGCAATCCAGGCAATCACCCTTCCCTTTCCAGATAGGGACAATAAGTCCCGTTTTCCAGTCAGTTGGGATGATGCCAGTCTCCCAAATGGAGGCAAAAATTGCTTGCAATGCCAGGAGGACAGCCTTACCACCAGCCTGGAGAAGTTCACCCTGGATACCACAGATCCCTGCAGCCTTCCCCTCCCTCATCTGGTTCACTACCTGTGCAATCTCAATGAGATTGGGTAGTTCACAGCTAATTGGAGGATCAGCCTAAAGAACCTTGGACCCAGAGATATACAAAGTCCTAGCCAAAGGATCAGCTTTGAACAACTGCTCAAATTAGCCAGCCCAGCGGGTCACAACTGCAGTGTCATCCGTAAGGACCGCTCCATCAGCTGCCCTGACTGTGACTCTCCGATAAACAGATTCAGATGTGCGGAATGCTTTGATTCCTCTGTAAGCATGTACCGCTATCCCCGGGGCAAACAACTAAACCCCGAGTTAAGGCACGATTAGAAAACTGCTAGTGTAAAGCAGTTCAATATCTATCGGGCAACGTGACCAACGCTCGTCCTTTTATTGACCCCCACCACCTGTCCCAGGCTAGCATTAACCACAAGCCATGACACCAAATAAAGAAGAAGCTAAAGAACAAATATATTATTTTACATATATAAAGAAAAACAAACAAACAAATAAATACCTAACAATCAAAACCCTACTCTCTGGTTTAAACACGTGATGTTCGTAAATAAGAAAACCCAGACTGTCCAAATGGGTTTACTGTCCTTATTGTTCAGGGCAAAGAGAAACCCTAACGGAATACGCCGGCTGTCGAGCCGATAACAATAAAGTTTAGTCCTACCGGTCCAAGATATTCGTCAGCGAAATCAAAGAAAAAAGAGTCCGTCTTCAGAGACGCGTCTCCCTTGTGTCGCTGAGTCTCCCAAAAGAAAAAGAACTTGTTCGAGCAGATCCATTTCTTGGCGCTACCTTGTCCTTCTCTTTGCTATGCCACAAGATGTCTCCCTTTCCCCCTTTCTTTTCCGGCTTTTAAGTTTTCAACACCAACCGCCCTGTCCGAGTTATGACCTCCCCCTTAAAGGTGTATTTACAGCATCCTTTTTCCCTGTAATGCACCCAAAGAGGCAGCAGCCGCCCACAGAATAATAGCACATGTGGCATCCGCTACATATTCCCCACCCCCAGACCAAGTGAAGGGCCAAAGTAAGGCTTCACGTTGGTCACATGCACTGTATCTGTTTTTTCCCCAAAGTCAGTTGTCCATTGAACACAGTAATTAACAGGACCTAATTTGCTAAGTACTGTAGCTGGGCCGAACCACTTCGGAGCTAGCTTCGCAGCAAATTTAGTTGAAGCCTTAGAAAGGGGATGCGCCTTCAACCAAACCCGGTCACCTACAGAATAGAGAACTACTCTTCTCCGTTTATTGTAATATCTAGCCTGTTTGGCCTGGGATTTCACCACCCGTTCCCTAACCTGATTCTTTAAAAGTTCTAACAAATGTAATTGCTGGTATGAAGTAGTATCAGGACAGGGGGGAGTGATATGTCGTTCTAACGGCCCAAGAATTTGTCTTCCAAGAGCTAATTGTGCAGGAGACTCACCGGTACCCTCATGAAAGGCAGAGTTTAGGGCCAAGCGAAGTTCAGGAAGATTTTGATCCCAGTCTTGATGACGGTTCCCAACATAGGAGGCAAGCATGGTTTTCAAATTGCGGTTCACTCGTTCTGAGAGGTTAGCCTGAGGATGGTATGCTGTGGTCTTCTTGTGCTGTACACCCCAATCCATCAAAAAACGGTCCATCTCTGAGCTTGTGAATCGTGGCCCTCTATCTGTGATGATACATCTGGGAACTCCCCAGCGGGTGAAAACTTCACTTCTGAGGATAGAGCAAATGCGAGATGTTTTGGCGTCATGCAAGGCGAACAGCTCTACCCATTTAGTAAAATAGTCCACCGCTACCATTAAATAAGTTTTTTTCATTTTACTAACTGGGAGCGGTCCCATTAGATCAACCCCCCAAGTTTCTCCAGGGTCTTTCACTGTTGTGGACTGAAGAGGTCCTGCTGGAAAACCAGGTGGGTTCTTGTACTGCTGACAAATAATACAAGTCTTTACATGTTTCCAAACCTCCTTCCTCACCGTTGGCCACCAGGCTACCTCTAATATCCTTTTCAGCGTCTTCAGACGACCTAGATGACCCCCAAAAGGACTATCGTGGAAGTACGCAAGGAACTCCGGCACATGTGATTCAGGGACAACAAGTTGGTATTTGTTTCCTCCCAATCTGGATGGCACACAGCGATATAACACACCTTGAAGCTCCTGAAAGGTAATGTGACCCTTTCGCTTTGTGGAATTACTCCGTGCCTCCTGACAAACAGGACTGATGGACTGGGCTCGAACTATGTCCTGAAGATCCAGTGGCAGGTCTGTCCATTGAGTCGATACAAGGGTCACCGCCGAAGTCATAGGTGGTTCCAGAACCCGGGAAAGCGCATCTGGTACCACATTTCCACACCCCTTCCGGTAAAACACTTTAAAAGTAAATTGCTGAAGACGCAAAACCCATCGGGTCAATCTGGATGAGGTCTTGGGGCAGTTAAAAGCCCATACCAGGGCACGGTGGTCGGTATATACTTCAAAGAGAACCCTTCAAAAAAATGTCGCCACTTCTCCACAGCCCAAACTACTGCCAGACATTCTTTTTCGGAGGCTGAATAATTTAGCTCTGGGCCACGTAGGGAGCGGGAAGCATATGCAATCACCCGTTCTTCTCCCTCATTAGTCTGAGTGAGGACAGCCCCAAGCCCTAAGTCACTGGCATCTGTTTGCACCTGAAAGGTAAGGCATGGATCAGGCTGTGACAGGACAGGTGGTACCAAAAGTGCCTGTTTAAGGTTTTTAAAAGCACCTTCGCATTCTGGAGTCCATTCCCACGGTACTCCCTTTCGGGTCAACTGATGTAAAGGGGCGGCGGTGTTAGCTAACTTAGGAATGAATTTGTGGAACCAGCCTACCATCCCCAGGAAGCGCTGCAATGCTTTGATGTTGACAGGAGGAGGATAATCCACAATGGCCGTGATCTTATCTGGGTCCACTTTGACGCCTTCGGCCGACACCACATGCCCCAGGAAAGTGAGGTGGGACTGCAAGAAGAGGCACTTTTTCATGTTCAGGGTCAACTGAGCCTGCTTGAGTCGGTAGAAGATGTCATCAAGGTCCAGGAGATGTTGTTCCAATGAAGGAGAGAAGACAATGATATCGTCGATATGCACATAGCAGGTCTTCCCTATCAACCCTCTCAGCACTTGCTCCATCAATCTCTGAAAGGAAGCCCCAGCGTTTTTAAGCCCAAAGGGCATTACCCGAAATTGAAACAAGCCTTCTGGAGTGATCACAGCAGTCTTTTCTATGCTGTCTTCTCCCATACACACTTGCCAATATCCAGACTGAAGATCCAGAGTGCTAAAAACAGCTGCACCACCCAATGATTCTAATATTTCATGCACCAGAGGAATGGGATAGGCATCATGATGAGTTTCAGCATTCAGTCCTCTGTAATCAACACAGAATCGAAAAGTGCCATCCGCTTTCCGGACCAATACTACTGGTGCTGCCCAAGCAGAGAATGAAGGTTCAAGAATACCGTCCTCCAACATGTGGTCAACCCATTCTTTAATAAGCCTCCTCTTCATTGGCGATACCCTGTAAGCCCTAAGTCGGACAGGGACCTCATCCACAGTATATATATGATGAGTAATTGCTGCCGTGCATCCCAGTTTATCTGTCCAAACCGTAGGCCATCTTCTCAATAGAGGCTGCACCTCCCAGGGCTGAGCACCTATGCTAGCTTTTATAGGACTAAGTTCTGCAACGGATTGCGCCAGATAATAAAAAAGATTGGGCCACCGCAGCTCTTCCCGAGATCTTTCTTCGAAACTGAATGCCTTTCCTCCGGGCAGCGTGTAATCTCCGGACCTCGGACGTAAATTCATGCCTGCTGCAATGATGGAGTCCAACCCCAGCAGCAGTGGCATGGTCAAGCAGTCATCCTCTAAGACATATACGTCCACCTCCCAGGAAACACTGTGCAATGCAAACCTCATCAGGACTTTGCCACTATCACCATACGCCCTCCCGTCTGCCAAGAAGAACTTCATTGTACCACTCGCCTTGGGCAGCTCATGGGGTTTTTAATCTTTTCCCACAAACTGCGCTTCATTAAGGTAAGAGTGCTTCCAGTGTCTACAACCGCATCCCCAGTGATGCCCCTCACAGTTACTGGCACGACCAACAGGGGTAACTGGGTCCGCACAGTGGTGAGCTCAGCCCCAGCGGATCGGTCCTTTTGTCGTTGACCCCGTCCACTAGGCAAACTACTGCCTGAGGGGTCCTTATTTTTTTGTTTATGTCCCTCATGGCCGCCCAGTCTTTCTCAATTAAAGTACCAATTTTTACCAGAGATTGTACTGAGCCCACAATACCACGTAAAGCCACAGCCAGCCGCGGGTTACAAGCACCGAGGACACGCCTTACGATGTCGTCTTCTGGGATTCCATGTCAAACACAGCGCACGATATTCGTAGGCAAAGTCTCTGATGGGCTGCGTAGGGTCCTGGCGGGTGTTCATTAGCTGCTCTTCCACCTCAGCCTGATAATCCGCCGGCAGGAATGCTTCTAAAAATGCGGAGCGGAAAGAAGACCAGTCGGTTATGCTTGTCTTTTCTGCCTGCCACCATGACCGTGCTGAACCGCTCAGCGAGGCGTTTAAAAAGCCCATCAACTCCACGTTAGTTAAAGGGTGTAGTTCTAAAAACGAATCCGCCTGTTCCAAAAATCTGAGAACTTCTGCTGATGTACAAGAGGTTTCTAATTTAGGGAATTCTAAGGGTAGTGCCGCGGCAGGTGCAGCAGTAAGGGAGACCCTGGAAGTCGTACCTCCTATTGAGTTAGACTGCCGTGATTTCCTACAATAAGCGTCCACGCTCCTCCTTACCACGTCCTGCAGCTCAACTTCCCATTGCTGATCCCTTCTCTGGATACAAGCAATCAATCGCTGTTCCAACTGCCGCACCTGATCTTGCACATATTCGCGCATCGTTTCGATAGCGCCTTCCAACGATCCATGCAGAGCCTCTTCGCGCGCAGCGGCCCCTTCAGCCAATTCCTTAATCTGATCGTGCATTTCTTCCATCCGTTCATGCATCTCGCCCCACAACGACGGCAGGATGTTTTCATCTCTTTGCACCTTAGGAGTAGAAATGTATAGCGAATCCAACAGGCTGGTTGCTTCATCGACTTCTTCGTGTGCCCTGATGGTAACATGTTCGCCCAACTCGACCCCTATCTCCGGCTCCTCGCTCGGGCCGGTGGCCTCCTGCGCCAAATCCACAGAAGACATCTGAACTATGGTGGTGAAAATACGTGAAAGGAGATAGCGGATATATACTTAGTCAAGTCCCGTCGACGGGCCACCACTAATCTGTACCGCTATCCCGGGGCAAACAACTAAACCCGAGTTAAGGCACGATTAGAAAACTGCTAGTGTAAAGCAGTTCAATATCTATCGGCAACGTGACCAACGCCGTCCTTTTATTGACCCCACCACCTGTCCCAGGCTAGCATTAACCACAAGCCATGACACCAAATAAAGAAGAAGCTAAAGAATAAATATATTATTTTACATATATAAAGAAAAACAAACAAACAAATAAATACCTAACAATCAAAACCCTACTCTCTGGTTTAAACACATGATGTTCGTAAATAAGAAAACCCAGACTGTCCAAATGGGTTTACTGTCCTTATTGTTCAGGGCAAAGAGAAACCCTAACGGAATACGCCGGCTGTCGAGCCGATAACAATAAAGTTTAGTCCTACCGGTCCAAGATATTCGTCAGCGAAATCAAAGAAAAAAGAGTCCGTCTTCAGAGACGCGTCTCCCTTGTGTCGCTGAGTCTCCCAAAAAGAAAAAGAACTTGTTCCAGCAGATCCATTTCTTGGCGCTACCTTGTCCTTCTCTTTGCTCTGCCACAAGATGTCTCCCTTTCCCCCCTTCTTTTCCGGCTTTTAAGTTTTCAACACCAACCGCCCTGTCCGAGTTATGACCTCCCCCTTAAAGGTGTATTTACAGCATCCATTTTCCCTGTAATGCACCCAAAGAGGCAGCAACCGCCCACAGAATAATAGCACATGTGGCATCCGCTACAAGCAGGACCTGGGTCACTAGACCAGAGATGGTGTTTCACTTGCTCACAGATTCCTCTAACAAACGCCTCTTTATCTGCCCTCAGAGCCCTCACAGCATTCCTTCTCAATTCCTGGTACAGAACAGAGTTGCCATTGAGCCGTGCACTGCGACTCCTCTCGATGATATCCAGGGTGCCCTGCAAGATGAAACACCTCCTTCTGGAAGCACCGGTAACACCAACCGGAGAGTTGCAACATACCTTTGCTCAAATATGTGTGAACATTTCAGTTTTTCAGGGGCTTAAAGGCTATGGCCCTTTTAAAGTGGCTCTATTGTAGGCATGGAGCTGGACAGTTTGACATCCGTGGCAGAGCAACAGACACTCAGCAGGCTCCTATCAATTATGGAGAATCCACTGCATCCACTAAACAGTATTATCTCCAGACAGAGGAGCAGCTTCAGCGACAGACTGAGGAGATCGTTCCTCCCCCACACTATGCGACTCTTCAATTCCACCTGGGAGGGTAAACGTTAACATTATTTAAAGTTATTGTCTGTTTTTACCTGTGTTATGGTGTATAAAATCTACATCTTATTCTGTATTATATTTTGCTCAATCCCAACAAGATGAATTCAGATGTAGGAGGTATTATAATAAAAAAGACATATCCTCTTCATTATACCTCACTTTTTTAACAGTTGTTCATAGCTTAGTGCTAATTTGGTTTACAGCCTGGGAAAGGAAGCCTGACCTGATACCTCAGGCTATTGATTACTTTACGGATGGACATCTGGGACATCAATTGGGTTTACGGCCTGGGAAAGGAAAAACTGAGGTAATATCAAAGAACTTTATTACCTGGGGAGCAAAATTCATCCATCATATTGACAGCCAGCCAATCAGGTGCATGGAACATTCCTATGTTGTGAAATCACAGCATGAAACTTTATAATAAATATGCCTCATTTTGAAAGCAACGTCAGAAGCAGAAGAAAAAGAGAAACAGTGACAAAGGAAGTGCAACGTCAGAGAATAAAACAAAGACATGTGTGACCAGTTTTCATCCGATCGTCAGTTAACAGCATTCTCATGAACATCGATTGCTAAATCAAACGCCGCCTGGGACTTTCATCCTTGACATCACTGATTCTTTTCAGTAAACTTTTTTAAAGACTATTTTATCAAGACTTTACTATCAAACTTATTTTCTATTACTTATTATTGTTTTTTAATAAATAGTAACTTGTTTTCATCTTTCTAGGTTTTGTCCAAATGTCTAGAGCAGTAATGTCCAAAGTCCGGCCCGTCCTTTACTTCCATACGGCCCCCAGAGACACAGCTGAGCAATGTCTTTCTCTGTGTCTGAGCCATCGCACATCCCCGCCCCCGCTCTTTTCTTTGTGCCTGGTGCCTCCTACGACACGGGAATGCAGAAGGATTTGAAATCTGCATTCCTTCTCTTACCACGCATCCACCTGTAGCCCCATGTAGAGTTGACCGAGGAGGTCTACTTCCTGTTTTAGTAAGTGCAATTTTATCCGTAAAGCCCTGTTGCTTCATATAATTCCATATATATGTATATAATGTAATAAAAAAAGTCCAGAAAGCAACGCCGAGAGGTAGAAGGGGAGGGGCAGCACCGGGACCTCCGATAACAGTGCGTCCTTCCTTATCCTCTGCCCCGCCCGCCCCCTTCTACCTCTCGCTGCTGTTTCCTGGACTTTTTTAAAAGTGATTTGGATAATATCAATGGCGCTGGAGAATGGCGCTGCAATTCTTATTTATTTGATCACTTTGTATGCGCTGATTGTTTTTTTTTCCTTTATTACAGCCACCTGTATGGTGTTGAATCCACTGTGAGGAAGCAATTCTGTATGCACAGCGAGACATAACCTTGATTTCCCTTTTTATTCGTCTTTGTTGCAACATAGAAGCGTCACTTCTCCTTGTGCTGCGTCCTCATTGCGCACATCTATTAGTGCTCGGGCAAACACACTTAGGGCTTGGGTGAACATACTTGAACCAAAACCTCTGGCACTGTGCTCATAATTTCTCCCCCTTCTGGCCAATTTCTAAAATGGCGACTGTAAATAAGAGAAGAAAAGTTGACAGTGAGGGCCGACGTTTCCAAGATAGATGGAAAGTAGAATATTTCTTCACTGAAATACGGAATTACTGCGTTTGTCTGATATGCCAAGAGACTGTGGCTGTTTATAAGGAATTTAATGTCAAGAGACACTACCAGTCGAGACATAGCACATATGACAAGCATTAAAGGGCGTGACCACGCTGAAAAGTGTAAGCAACTTGAAGCTGTTTTAATATTGCAACAGCTATTTTTTACAAGAGCCCGTGAGTCAAATGAAAATGCCACAAGGGCGAGCTATGAGGTTGCAACGTTAATTGCTAAAAATGGCAAATCTTTTCTTGAGGGTGCATTTATCAAAGAATGCATTATGAAAATGGTTGAGAATATCTGTCCTGAGAAGAAGCAAGAGTTTGCCAACATTTGCCTGGCTCGTAACACTGTAGCACGGAGAATTGAAGATATTTCATCAGATATTAAGAGACAGTTGACGTCCAAAGGAGTGGATTTTGACTTCTTTTCAATAGCCTGTGATGAAAGCACGGATCTATTTGACACAGCCCAGTTGCTGATTTTCATGAGAGGGGTTGACGATGAAATGAATGTGACTGAAGAGCTACTTGACCTTCAGAGCCTTACGGGCCAAACAAGAGGAACAGATTTATTTGTTTCTGTTAGTTCTGCCATAGATGACATGAAACTGCCTTGGAACAAAGTTACTGGGATTACTACTGATGGGGCACCTGCCATGGCTGGTGAACGAAGTGGATTATCAACCCTAATCTGTAACAAAGTGATGGAAGAAGGAGGCAAAGCTATTAAACTCCATTGTATCATTCATCAACAAGTTCTCTGTGCTAAACATCTCAAATATGATCATGTTATGAAACCGGTGCTAAAGACTATTAATTTTATTCGCTCTAAATCCCTGTGCCACCGCCAGTTTAAACAGTTTCTTCTGGACATCCAGGCTGAATACGAAGATGTTTTATATCACAACGATGTAAGATGGCTCAGTCGGGGGTCTGCACTTCAGCGTTTCTACTCTCTCAGGAAGGAAATTAAAGAATTCTTAGACACAAAGGGACAACCGATGCAAGAACTATCTGATCCTATTTGGCTGGCTGATTTGGGGTTTCTAGTTGACACAACAAAGCATCTGAATGTACTGAACACAAGTCTTCAGGGGAAAGATGCAGTGGTGAACCAGCTCTATTCACACCTCAAAGCCTTTGGAACAAAGCTGCAACTTTTATAAGGCAGTTGTCACAAACACAGCCCATTACCATACATTTTTCAGCGTTGCAGGAAATAATGAACAGTTTTCCACAGGATAATATCAGTGCGCAAATGAGCAGATATGCAGCAGACATCACATCTCTGGCTGGGGAGTTTAATAGGCGCTTTCAGGATTTTGAAGCTATTGAAAAAGAACTCAGCCTTTTCTCCTCTCCATTCTCTGTTGACCCCAATGATGCTCCAGATCAGCTGCAGCTCGAGCTCATTGAGCTGCATTGCGACAGCGAGTTACGCAGTCGTCACCAACAGCTCTCTCTTGTGAAGTTTTACCACCAACTGGATAAGAGCCGGTTTCCAGAGATTCGAACATTTGCTAAGAAAATGCTGAGCTTGTTTGGTTCAACATATTTGTGTGAGAAGACATTCTCTGCTATGAACTTTAACAAGAACCACGTGAGGACAAGACTAAGTGACTCTCACCTGCGTGACATTTTGCGTATCAAAACCACTGCCTTTGAAACAGACCTAGCCTATGTGCTGAAGTCCAGATCTCAGTTTCACCCTTCACATTAGTGGAGGCCATTTTTTTCAATAGAGATGAATACATGATAAAAAAATCTCAGTTAATGTTAGTTGTGTTCCTGGCATATATTTCAGCATCCTGTGTTGTTTTTTTTCATCTGGCCTTTAAATATGAAAGGCAGAGTGATTTTACTACTGTTTAGAATTGTAATTCAAATCGTTTGCAATAAAGTTTACATAAAATAGTTCATTTGTACTTAATTTTAAATGTCAGGCAAAATGGTCGGCCCTTGCGCATGTTCACTTCATCAAGTCTGGCCCTCTTTGAAAAAAGTTTGGACACCACTGGTCTAGAGTGATTGAAGTAATAAGGTAGATTTCTAAGAGCACCTGAAGTAGCTAGAGATTTTGCCATTTAGCTCTGTGCTACGGGGTTTTAAGGTTGAGAGTGAGGGCACCACTCAATAGTTAGGGACAGTACGAGAAGAAGGTGTTCTTGGCTGATAAATGGCCTATAGTCAATGATACTGAGTCTTTGTACACTGAAAAAAAATTTGATGATTCACACTTAATATTTTCAATCCGAACCAATATAATACTTTTTAGCTTATTGATCCCACAATTTTTAAGTTGAGGCAAATCATTTAGAGTTATTGGGTGCAATTCACTTGTTTTTTTTTACTGAAGTAAATCTATTTTTAAGTTGTTCTCCTTTTTTGGCAGTTGGAAAGCCATCAAACTGGAAAGTTCGACCGAAAGAATATACAAACGGTCCCCAAACACAGCACATGAACAACCTAAAATATTAAGTTAAATGAAATAGGATTTTTATGTTTATTCCCTCCACCATAACTTAATTTGGTACACACAATTTTTTTTACTTTGATTGAGATCTGAAACCAAATATTTCAAGCTGCAACACTGAATGACTAATCTTAAGTTGCTTGAAAGAGAACATTTACGTTGAATGAACAACATCAATGTTATTCTTTTTTCAGTGTATGTTTTAATATTTTCTTGGAGACCAAAAGTAATATTTAGGTCTGATGTCTATTTAAAACATCGTATGTTGTTTGTGTCAATAATAAATAAGTCTTTTGATGTGCTGAGAGAGTGACAAGTTGTGTTATACCTAAAGCATTTGTGTGGTTTTTAAGTGCTAAAAGTTAGCCAAATGTCTGAGTGTATGTGTATCTATGTATGCTTGTGTGTTATTATTTAGGGTGTGGGAGTAGACCAATCCAATAACGAACTTGACAAAGAAATGGGTAAATAGACGATAACACAACCTGCATTTTTTATTACTCTTTAATTTAATATTGTTCTTGTATCAGTATGCTGCTGCTGGAGTATGTGAATTTCCCCTTGGGATGAATAAAGTATCTATCTATCTATCTATTAATTGATTTTAAAATTTAAAATGTGCATGAACTTGTACTTCTCACTGTTTTGGAATAGGCTTCCATAATAGCTTTGATTACTTGTATATAATGCAGTTTACGCTTTGATAAAGAAAAAAGTAGAAATTTATCAATAATTTGAATTTCTTTTGACATTTGGTGGTTGGAGTGTATGAAAATATGTTAGAGCTTCTCATCTTGTGTTTTATTCTTTTTTCATTATTCAACTGATTTTATCATTAATGGTAACATAATACTGTATAAAATACAGTCTCTTCCTCAGTTTCACAACAATGCTGCACATGCCTGCTCCAATCTTCCATGGCATATTCCATGTAACTCCAATGATCTTCTCACTGTCACACTGCTCATTTGGGGCAAAGGCAACACCATCTGCACTCACTTTTCCCAGATCTATAAGCCACTCCAAGACAGGATCCTCCCCAGTGCTTGCTGGCAGCCACAAACCCAGCCCAATGGAAATAAGCAGAAGATCTGGCTTGGTAAGTGCTTGATCATCACTTTCATTTTCACATACACATAAGGATAAATAGACTTCATTACTTTGTGTGGAAACCTCTTCTACCAAATTAAAAATTAACCCCTCTAAATCTATAGTATAGCATGATGAAGGAGCTCATATGCCCCACTGAGTCTTGGACCGACAGCTGATATTAAAATTCCATACATGCATGGTTGATGTAAAGGGTGAAATATGGAGAAATTGCGTCAGATATTTTTTTCACTTTTTGAAAAGCTGTCATACCTAGCGACATTAAAAAAACAGAATTTAAAAAAAATCTGTGGATTGTGGTAGTGTCAATATTAAGTGGTCATACATGTTTGTTTGGACATACTCTTCCAGTGATCAAGTACTACTATGACTCATTAAGATTTGAAGGTGGGCAATACCTTTGAATTATTGCTTCTCATATGATAGAAATAGCCTTGTGATGGAGTCATAATATAAGCACAATATGCAATGCAAATGATACACAAGAGGACAGTGTGTATTAATGATTGGGGGGGCAATAAAAAATTATTTACATCACTGAGATTCTAAGCAGCTATAATTAGATACTGAGAAAAAAAGGAAAAGTAGAATTTTATTTCATGGGGAATCAAAAAAAGTGGAAACTGAAATGTTTCTGGGATTTGCCAGGATTATAATCCAAAATCATTTTCCATGCGGACACTTAAATTACCAATGCGCAATGAGAACCAACAGCTCTCGCCCATATAGACAGCAGCCTGCGAGGATTAATAAACGGTTGCACAGACAAATAGGAACGTGACTGAAGGGTTTGGTCAACAGGTTTTTACTATATTGCAAAACAAGCCTCTAAACAAAAATAAAACCGGTGCCAAGTATTAGACAGGTAAAACATGCATGGGATTCTCATTGTCTTTCTTGATAAAGGTTTAACAGTAAAGAATAGATGTGAAACAGGAAACCCAGAACAATTGCTCAGAAGCTAGAAAGTTGTCCCTTAATAAAAAGTAGAAACCCAAAACAAAAAAATCATTCATTCACCATTCTAGAAAACTGGTTTGCTTTAAAAGAACATGAACAGAATGGCTGTCTCTATCTTGATCTCATTTTTCCACTCTTCCTCTAGAAAGGCCTCCTGTCATAAATACAAAATAACACCTATAATGTCACATGCCAACACGCATAGTCATGCTGACTATGAAACACATTGTAAGAGAATACAATGTAATAGTTCCCCACCCTCCCATTTTATATATATTGTGAGAGATGTCGCCCCACTGGGACACCAGGAGAAGAGAAGGACCAGGGTTGCATGGGGGCTACGGAGCCAGGACGCTCAACTCTATGGGGGGACGTGGCCACCACCAGGGGGTGCTTGGACAGCTCTGGAATGTTTGTCAGCAGCGCTTCCGTCACAACAGGAAGTGCTGCCAGAAGAGGAGCTGAACTTATGTGCAGCCCTTCTGCCACATCCGGAAGTGCTGCTGGATAATATTCAAGAAGCACCTGGAGCACTTCCAGGTGCAGTATAAAGGAGGCCATCACACTCCACTCAAGAGAGGAGTCGGGAGGGAGAAGATAGAGCTATGAGTGAGGAGTAGAGGTGGCTGAAGAAAAGAAAAGAAAGAGAAAGGGGACTGAGAGCTTTAGCACTGCTGATTGGTGATTTGTGGTGATTGTGTTGTGAAGAGAAAAAAAAATAAAGCGTGTGTATTCAGGACATTCGGTGTCTGTCTGTCTGTGGCTGGGCTGGTCTTTACAATATACACTGTGAGTGGAAAAAAAACACACCAAAATGTTTTTCATCACATCTTCAACAATAGTCGGCTGATTTACTTAATGTTTGATACAAAGTGTATGTAATATGTTTTCCAACAACAGTTGTATTAATTACTCACATCAAACAAACAACATCGCTGCACTAGCTTATTGAACTTAAGTCTTCGTGTTTCGGTCTTCTGTACTGAAACCCACTTTTATCTGCAAATTTAGCAAGGGTCAAACTTGTTTACAAACTTTATTGTCTGTGTTCGCACGTATCCATGGCAACCAAATTTATAAATAAGTAAGATCTTATACTGCTTTGACCAGGCTTTGACACAAGTTTATACAATGTTCCAAATTTTATCAAAATCGGCAGACTATTGTTGAAGATGTGATGAAAAACATTTTGGTGTGTTTTTTTTTCCACTCACAGTGTAAATATTGTGAGCTGGGGGGCTGAACGCACTCCTTGAGGGTACAGACGCTGCTGGGAAAACCCCTCCTAAAAATGCTGACAGACTACCTTCACATTGCTCTCTTACTTGTTGGGCTTACTTGCGGGCTGCTCTGTTGCGTGATATGCTTCCCGCGTGGTACTCTGCATATTTAAAAGCCTGACCAGCACTTGTCAGTTTTGGAATTGATTGTTTGCTTTTTTTTATATTTCTTTCTTTCTTTCTTTCTTTCTTTCTCTTTCTCTCTCTGACATTCTCTGCTCCTGAAGGAACTGTCATCTATGTCTTGTCATGGACCACATTTAAACTTTTGAAAAAGATACAAATGTTCGTTTGCAGTGCTTGAATAAAGTTCCTGTCTCTACAACCTCCTGTGTTTCTGTGCAAATCTGTGACCCAAGCGTGACAAGTTGTACCAGGAGTGGTTGCACAGATGAACGCCGAGGAGTTTTTTCTAGTCACTCAGAATTTCCCACTTCCTCATGACTCAGAGGATGATCCGATTTCTGCTCTTCCTGATAATTCTAAGGATGTGCTGATGAAGATGGGTCCTTCCGATGACCCAGAAACGTTTCTTTTAGCTTTTGAGCATGTGGCGACTTTGCTGGGAACGGAAAAAACAAAACTGGGCTGTTATTGTCACCCCTTTTTTGTTTGGGGATGCCTTACTTGCCTTATGGAATGTGCCTCGCGATAAACTCAGCGATTATGATTTCCTGAAGCGGCAGGTTGTTTTACATAAGACTACAAGCTTTTTAGCTAAAGGTTTTCCACTCCATGATTGGAGACTGAACATGGACGGTCCCATCTGTGCACAGATACAAGATTTGATTCATTAAGTACAGTACATTAAGGAGATGAGATGGAACGTGTTGTGCAAAAAGTTGTCATGAATATACTGCTGGCCGGGATACCTGCAGTTCTCCAAGATGAGTTTCTTCATCATAATGTTGAGTCATTGACGATCTTGGCCAAACACTTAGAGGGTTCTCAGACTGCTTGGAGAAAAAGCGGTGGATTTGCTGCTCCTTATGCTGTTTTACAGCCTATGAGAGATCACCCAGGGAATGCTCATTGCTTTGAACGGAGGTTAGAGCATCAACAAGCATCAAGAGCTGAGAATTGGATATCATCAGGAAGGCCTCCGGGGGATCCAGTTGTTGATGTAGTGCCCATATCTGGGGAGACAGGAGGAGGTTGTGGACTTCGCCGTGGATATTCCAGCGGTGTGGCTGAACGAAGATGTTTCTAGTGTGATCAACCCAGCCACTTGGCGAGAGAGTGTCGCCTATCCCCAGCTCAATCAGTGGAAATTGGACTGGCCGAGGTTTGTTGCTCCCGTATTCCTTATTCTTCAGAGAAAAAGGATGGCTTATTGATCTCGGTGAAGTTGGAGGGCTGCAAGATCTCAGCATTATTGGACTCAGGAAGTGACCTATGTGTTGTCAGACGGAACTGTCTTGACGACGGATACCTCAGTAACACTGAGACTGTAAAGATACGTTGTGTACATGGAGATGTTAAAGACTATCAGACATTGCTTCTTCCTTTGACTTATAAGGGCCGTTTCGGACTCCTGCCCCTGGCCCTTGCTGATAGGCAGGAGGGAGGCCCTTTCTCCTAGACTAATTACCAAATGTCGGGCACCAGTAATCAAGTCCCCTGTTGAGCTTAGCGGAGGAGAGGAAGAAGAACTGGTGGCGGTCGGGGAAGATCTCAAGCCCTAATTAGATATTAAACCCGATCTCTCCAGTGAGACTGAGGCAGACACCACCCATTTCCCAGGGTGGCAGGCTGGCCCATCTACAGCTTCTCAACTTGCAAATGCCTCCGAACACAAACCGAGCATTAGCGAGCAGTCTAATTTTGTGCACTTGCAGCATGCTTATAGCTCACTAGAATAAGCATTTAAACAGACTTGCTCTGCTAGTGACTCTTATTACCAAGAGCGTGAATCCGGGGGTTTAAAAACCCCGCACTTTCTAGAAAAAGATGTCTGCCTTTTCAAAGTGATTTCAGATCATTTAATGGGGGAATTTATTGAACAACTAGTTGTATCTGAAGTACATAGGGACATTCTTTTGCAGTTAGCCCACTCTCATATTTTGGGAGGGCACCTGGGTGCTGATAAGACTAGAGATTGTTTATCAAAACGATTTTATTGGCTGAATATGGGAAGAGATGTTGAACGATTCTGTATTTCATGTCCTGATTGCCAGATCGTCTCTATTTATAATCCACCTCGGGCTCCCATTTCTCCAATGCCTATTCTGGAAGTACCCTATCAACGGGTGGGATTAGATATTGTAGGCCCTCTTCCTAAGAGTAAAAATGGGTATCAATATATGCTTGTGTTGGTTGACTATGCAATGCGATATCTGGAAGTGGCTGCTTTGAAAAAAGACAATTCCTCCACTGTAGCCAAAGCTCTGTGCAAGATTTTTACTCGTATTGGAATCTCTAGAGAAATTTTAACTGATCAGGTCACACCTTTTACTTCTCGCATAATGAAATAATTGTGTGACAGCCTTGCTATTAAGAAATTAAGTACCACTGTTTATCATCCACAGGCGAATGGTTTGACTGAACGATTTAACAAGACTTTAAACAGATGATCAGGGGCCTCATTTATAAATGGTGCATACGCACAGAAATGTTGCAAAAGAACTTTTCCACGTTCAAATCGCGATTTATAAAACCTATACTTGGCGTAAAGCCACACACTTTTCCACGGTACCTCATACCTTGTCGTACGCACGTTCTCCGCTCGGTTTTGCAGACTAGCGGCACCCAGCATCAAAGCAATTCTACTGTTCCTGTGTGGTTACACCTTATTTTTCTGACACGGCTTTAGAAATACACTGAAACTAGCGGCATATTGTTTATTAGTGTAATGCATCTAATTGTAATTAACTTGTAACAATATAATGGTCCAGGGAATAGCCATAGTATTCCAAATACCATAACTGCTTTAGCGTTGTTACTCTCACTGCACCTTCTTCTTCTTCTTCATCTTTCAGCTGCTCCCATTAGGAGTTGCCACAGCGGATCATCTTTTTCCATATTACTCTCACTGCACCACTCAGAGTATTTATATCACTGTATCTGGGTGTGAATCACAGCAGCAGCTGATCGGAAAGAGAATTATTGGTATACAACTTCAAGCACACGCTACCTCAGCCACGGCAAAACATTTCAAAGCCTTTCCTGTACGGACCTCGCGGTTCAGAAACAGTTTCATCCCAAGAACTTTAAACGCACTTAATCAATTGCTCCTTGTAGAACTGTTTGTACTTATAAGTTGTGAACGATAGGGGGGCGCTCTCGCTCCCTTGAACCCCTGTCCACGACTCCAGACACCAGGTAAAAGTCCTCAAGTTGACTTTATTTTGTCGCCACAGTGCACAAAGCACACTCTCCACCACAATACTCATATAAATCACCAATACAATCAATAAACAATCCTCCAGCTCCCAGACGCATTGCCACCCTTCCACCCAGCTCAGCTCATTGTCTGGGAGTTCCCATAGTCCTTTTATACTCCCTGACCCGGAGGTGTTTCTGCCCAACAGTCCACAAGTCCTTATTCCTTCCGGGTCAGGGTAAATAGTCCTTTTCTTCAACCCGGAAGTCCGTCGCTCTTCCTATGACGAACCTCCGGGTCACAGGGCACAAAGAAGCCCTCGGTCCTCCCTGCAGCTCCCTCCTGTGGCCCCCACGGCATCCAGCAGGGCTTTACATAAAAACTCCATTGTCCATGATGCCCTGCTGGTCTTCTGGGGACCTCCATGCTGCAAGGAGGGCTCCACCTGGCGGCTTGGGGTATTGGCCGGGATAAATGGCTGGCCATCCTTCACAAAGTACAATCACCCCACTGCAAAGTTGCACTACAGTTATAATATTGCACAACCTGAGCCACTTTATAAAGCGTGTATTTACATATGATGACGAAATAATTTTTAAGATGAAATGCAGCAAAATATGTTTATTATATTATACAGATAAAACTTTAACTTCATTTAAATAATCTATATTCTTCACTGGGACTGTCGTGAAGGATAGAATAATTAAACATGTACTACGAAGATATTTCAATGTTCCTTAAACATTGGCGCTCTAAGCTTACAGATTGCTTAATGTCTATTACAGAGCTGATTGTGTGGCGATCGGTTACTTGGAGAAAGAAAAACATGGACTGCAGGGGTGGCTACACCAATATATATTGAATATAAAACAGAAAGAAAATATCAACACAGCTAAAAACGCAGCAACAAATTTTGGCAAAAGTTAAATGCTTGTGTCATGAGCACGAGGTGGCTATGCAGTGTCCGCAACGGACGTGGCCATCTACCGTGCATAAGATACCATATTGACATTGGCGGGTGAAGGGGCCACCGATTCTTCCTCTGCCCAGGGGCGCTACAAGCTTAGAGCCGCGCATGAGTACTGCTGCAATAAATTATTTCATTGAAGGTCGCACACAATCACTGCACCGTGAAACCCATGTTTAATAACGTGCTGTAATATCACGAATGTAATGGATTCTGTGTCCTGTCGGAGAAAGAGAAAGCGGAAGCACGTAGTGATTCACACACAAAGAGCAAAAGATCAAATACAAAACAAAGCATTTAACGTGCTACTTTAATTACGATGTGATTTGAGAGACTGGTTAATTAAACGATTTTAAGATTAAGTTTATGATGTTCTACTTTAATGACGAAATAAACTACATGATTAAAGTGGAAAGTTCGAGATTGAAGTTGACATTTCGTGCTTTTTCCCCACTGTGTGCCTTTTTTTTCTCTGTACCCTGATAAGCTTTCATATGACACTCAGACAGTGGGCTACAACTCGTCTTTTCACAGCGACTTTGATATGTGACTTCTTTTTTATTTCCGGCACTGTGCGATTTTGTGAATGTGAGCTTTCGTGATTATACCACGGTTTAATTAAACAAATAGTATGTTTTTCCTTTGCCTCCACTTGGTATTCGCTGAAATTCTTATATTTCACCCCGTGCTTTTCACATTGTCTTTTCACAGAAAAGCCAATTTATATTGATTTGCATATTCAAAGAGGCGTAATTCTGGGAGGAGTTGGGGCGTTACATAAAATGCGTGCACAAGCATTGCTTTTCACGCTGATCGGGATCTATGTAGCAGAAGAATGTGGAAGTTGGAGTACGCACAGATTCCTGCATCTGGATTTTTCTGTGCATAAGCACATTTCGGCTTTTGTGCTTACACCATGTTTCAGTGCGAATTCTACACATGGCGTTATACATGAGGCCCCAGGCGAGTTGCTTATGATGGTCCTACATCTTGGGAGTCTGTCCTGGCTTTTGTTATGTTTGCAGTGCAGGAATCGATGCAGGTGTCCACTGGCTTGAGTCTGTTCGAGTGAATTCAAACCTGGTGATCGTTGTCTTGGTACTGATTCCATCTGACCCGCACAAATTCCTAGCTAAATGGCAGGGCCCTGCCATTATCGAGGAGCATATGGGGCGCAAACCATTCCAGATTTTACATGTTAATCTCTTAAAGGAATGGCATGACCTGCAGAGGGTTTACACTTCCTTGGCTGCTGTCTCTCATACTGATGTTGCCATTGGTAACGATTTGACTGACTCGCAAAAGACAGAATTGTTATCTTTGATTGAACGGGACACTGATTTTTTTTTGGACTTGCCAGACATGCCTAACCTTGCAGAACATTAAATCACAACTGAACCCAGTGTTTGGGTGCAGATGCGGCCGTTTCGGATCCCGGAAGTGCGATGGACTATTGTGCATGAAGAAGTTAAGAAGATGCTAGCATTGGTTGTAATTCGTGGAAGTAAAAGTGACTGGTGCAGTCCGGTCGTGTTAGTCCTAAATCAAGACGGTTCGGTTCACTTCTGTATCGATTTCAGGCATTTGAATAAGGTCTCTAAATTTGATGCTTATTCAATGCCCTGTGTTGACAAGCTGTTGGAAAAAACTGGGTCAGGTGACCTATATCTCAATGCTAGATCTCATGAAAGGTTACTGGCAGGTGCCTCTTGAGGCTGACAGTTGTGAGAAACAGCATTTGCGACTCCTGACACACTTTATGAATTTACCGTTTGGTCTTCATGGGGCTCCTCTAATTTTCCAGCGTATGATAGATCAGACCTTGCACCCTCATTCTGAATATTCTGGGGCATACCTTGATGATGTCATGATTTTCAGCGATGATTGGCAACACATTTAGAACATCTTTAGGCTGTCCTTGAAAGCTTGGGACAGGCTGGCTTGACATCTAACCCTATGTTAGGGTATGTCTGAGGCTCATTATTTGGGTTATTCCATGGGCAGGGGCTTACTTTGGCCACAGTTTAGAAAAGTGGAAGAGATGCTTGATTACCCACGTCCAGAAACGCAGAAAAAGGTACGTGCCTTTCTGGGGCTTGCTGGTTATTACAGAAGATACATCCCTGACTTTGCAAATAGGGCTGCTCCTCTTTCAGAACTTACTAGAGGCAGGAAAAATAGCCCAATTTTATGGACAGAAATTTGTGATCGTTCCTTTTGTAATTTTAAAACTGCTTTGTCTTCTTATCCGGTTTTGCAGAATCCAGACTTCTCTAAGGATTTTGTTCTATAAATGGATGCAAGCTGCATTTGGTGTAGGCACCGTCCTGCCTCAGGTTTTTGATGGGGAAGAGCACCTTATCACATATTTGAGTAGAAAATTACTTCCTAGGGAATGCAATTATTTGACTATTGAGAAAGAATGCTTGGCAATTAAATGGGCCGTGAAAGTGCTTCTTTATTACTTATGGGGTTGAAATTTCAAATTAGTGACAGACACTCCACTTCAGCGGTTATACTGTCAAAAAGATACAAACTCTTGTCTCATGAGATGGTTTTTGGGCTTTCAACCTTACAATTTTACAGTCAGGCATCAACCTGGCTCTGAACATGTTAATGCTGATGTCCTGTCACAACTGTTTGAACCTGGTTTAGAGAGTACACTTGATTCATGAAAATGTGAATAAAGCTAACGGCAGGGGTGTAAGCTGGGGGGCTGAACGCAGCCCTAGAGGATACAGCCGCTCTTGGGAAAACCCCTCCTAAAAACGCTGACAGACTACTTTCACATTGCTCCCTTACTTGCTGGGCTTGCTTGCAGGCTGCTCTGTTGCGAGATATGCTTCTCGCACGGTACTCCGTATACTTAAAAGCCTGAACAGCACCTGTCAGTTTGGGAATTGATTGTTTGCTTTTCTCTTTCTCTCTCTCTCTCTCTTTGACATTCTCTGCTCCTGGCAGAACTGTCATCTCTGTCGTTTCATGAAGCATGTTTAAACTTTTGAAAAAGAAACAAATGTTCATTTGCAGTGTTTGAATAAAGTTTCTGTCTCTACAACTTCCTGTGTTTCTGTGCAAATCTGTGACTCAAGCGTGACTATATATATATACACTAGCAAAATACCCGCGCTTCGCAGCGGCAAAGTACTGCTTTCAAATTTTTATTAAGAAGAAAATTAAACCTTTTTAAACTGAGGTAAAATATACCAATAATTATTTGTTAAGGATCTCTTTGTATACCACATTGTGAGTTCGGCCCTCCGGTTGTAGTATGACCAAGCTGTGCACTGAGCTTACTCTTGAGCATGCAACATACAGTTGGCCATGTGAACAGTAATCTTGTTTCAAATCTCACAGCTTGGATTGCTGCTGTCATAATCGGTTTGAGTTTCATGGTTTGTTTTAATTACGACAGTATTTGTAGGACTTGTGTTGAAGAGACATTCGGCATCTGTCAAGCGTTGTAAGTATACAACCGGTTTCACCGATAACTTCACATCCAGCTTTTGAGAGTTTAAACATTCATAAACATCAAAGTGTCCACTAATGAAATCATCATCTGTTAATCTAAGATGTTTAAGAGGCATTGGCGGTTGTCAAAAGGTGTAAAATATTTGGCCATTTCGGTACACTTGAAAGCGACAACCGAACAATTCACCGGCAGCCATCAACTCACATGCAGATGCATAGGTGAAGGGCTTAAGCATTTCACTCTTCTTGTGCTCCTGTGTAGAATAATAATCTCCTGTACCGTCATCAGTCCACACCTTGAACCTGTCCCAGTCATTCAATACATAAGACAAAATGTTCTTCCGGATATCAAGAGTGAGCCTGATATGGCCGTGCAATATGCAACAAAGAGAATGGAAAAGGTAGGTGCCATCTCTGGGCATGGAAACCACTCAGTAAGTGACAGTTCTTTGATCGTTGGTGATCACCTCGATAGACATATTAATGGGGGTACGGTTGGAATGATAAAGGAAATGGGTACCTAAACAATGTAAAGTAAGTTTAAAATACTTACACAATAACTATAATCATAAGCCGTGGATTAAATAAAAAGGCTTTAGTTATCAGCAGGGAGGGGAGGGGGACCCAATGCCACCTCACACGGTGACTGAGCTACAGACTATGGACGTATATATGTACGTAATTAGGATTCAGTTAGCGTTGGGAACCCGTGTACCAAATTTCTTGAAGATGGGCCCATAAGTAACAAAGACCGTTGAAAAGTTCAATATGGTGGCTGACAGTGGCGTCATACCACCGAAATAAGTACGTACATTGGTTTTGGTTAGCGCAGGGAAGCCGCCTACCAAATTTCGTGAAGATGGGGCCATGAATAAGAAAGTTCAACATGGCGGACGTTGTTGACCGTTATGACCATTACGCGTAGAATTTCAAAATGAAACCTGCTTAACTTTTATAAGTAAGCTGTAAGGAATGAGCCTGCCAAATTTCAGTCTTCTACTTACATGGGAAGTTGGAGAATTATTGACGTTGGAAGTTCAATATGGCGGCCGACAGTAGCGTTATACCACTGAAATAAGTACGTACATCGGTTTTGGTTAGCGAAAGGAAGCCACCTACCAAATTTCGTGAAGATGGGGTCAGCCTTTTACCTACACGGGAAGTTGGAAAATTAGTGACGTTGGAAAGTTCAATATGGCGGTCGACAGTGGCGCCATACCATCGAAATAAGTACGTACATCGGTTTCGGTTAGCGCAGGGAAGCCGCCTACCAAATTTTGTGAAAATGGGGCCATAAATAAGAAAGTTCAACATGGCGGACGTTGTCGACCGTTATGACCGTTACGTGTAGAATTTCAAAATGAAACCTGCTTAACTTTTGTAAGTAAGCTGTAAGGAATAAGCCTGCCAAATTTCAGCCTTCTACCTACATGGGAAGTTGGAGAATTAGTGATGAGTGAGTGAGTGAGTCAGTCAGTAAGTGAGGGCTTTGCCTTTTATTAGTATATATACAGTATATATATATATATATATATATATATATATATATATATATATACCTGTATATATAGTGAAGAAACAAAGTCACACAGTATAATCTTTTGGGGTTTCCGCCCCGGTTTACTGAAACACAAATTGAGTACTGTCTCCACAATACAAGGCAAATGGTCACAACTGGACAAAGTTTAAAGCAAACGGGGGAACATTTATACAGAGGGACAGGAAATTGAATCAGGGATGCTGGGAAAACTGAGATGCATGCTAGGATAACAACATCATCATCTTGTGACTGGAGGGAATACGGGAACCCGGAAGTATGGCTTCTTTTTGTTTACCCCGTGCTTTCTTACGACGGCGAGTCCTCGTTCTGGCTGATGAGATAAGAAGAGAAAGGTTAGTGCGCCACCTCTGTCCCTCGGCATGGGTTGTCGCGATGTGCTCTGAGTCCTTAAACTGCTAACCATGCACTTGTGCGTGACATGAATCCCCCCTATGTCCAGACCTACCAGGACATGAGCCCGTAAGAGTGCTTCCACATTGGCCTGAAGGTTACCCTGACGATAAGTGACTGTGAACTTGTACGGCTGCAGGTCCAAAAACCACCTGGTAACCTGAGGATTCGACTCCCTTAAGGGCCATCCACTGGAGGGCTGCATGGTCTGTCACCAGGTTGAATTCCCGACCCAGCAGGTAGTAAAGCAGGTGAGTTACCACCCACTTGATCGCAAGGGCTTCCCGTTCCACTGCCACATACCTCGTCTCCCGGTCTAACAGTTTCAGGCTCAGGTACATCACGAGGTGTTCGACACCGTCGATACTTTAGCTGAACATGGCACCGAGGCCAATGTCCGAAACATCGGTCTGGAGGAGAAAAGGAAGGGAAAAGTTAGGCGTTCTCAAAATAGGTGCCGAAGTGAGGGCCTGTTTTAAGTCACTGAATGCTTGTTCCGCGGCTTCATTCCACACCACTTGAAAAGGAGTCATTTTCTTTGTTAAACATATCAAGGGTGCTGCCCTTTCAGAGAAGTGAGGTACAAACCGGCGGTAATAACTCGCTAACCCCAAGAAAGCCTGCACCTGTTTCTTGAATATCGGAGAGGGCCATTCTAAAATGACTTTTATTTTCGAGCACTGTGGTTTCACCATCCCCTCTCCTACCAGGTAGCCCAAATATTTTGCCTCGGTCAACCCAAAGCAGCACTTCCGGGGGTTGATACGTAGGCCGGCTTTTGCTAGCGTCAGGAGGATGGCATAAACCTGTAATACATGCTCCTCCCAGGTGCCGGGAAAAATGACAACGTTATCGAGGTAGGCGGCACAATAGGACTGGTGGGGCCTTAGCACTCTATCTACCAGACATTGGAAAGTTGCCGGTACCCTGTGCAGCCCGAATGGGAGAACCCTGTATTGCCAGTGTCCACTAGGGGTACTGAAGGCGGTTTTCTCTTTAGCGGATGCCGTTTAATGAATTTGCCAGTACCCTTTGGTCATGTCAAGTGTAGTCAAATACCGGGCCATACCCAATTTCTCGAGGAGCTCGTCGGGCATGGGATAGGCATCAAACTTGGAGACCTGAGTAAGACGTCAGAAGTCATTGCAAATTCTCAAAGAGCCGTCCGGTTTGGACACCAGGACAATGGGACTGGACCATGGGCTGTGACTTTCTTCGATAATGTCCATGTCCAGCATCCACTGAATCTCCAGCTCTCCCTTATTCCTTTTTGCCTCCGGGAGGGATAAGGTCTTTCCCGGATAACCACTCCCGGGTCTGTCACAATATCGTGCTGAATCAGCTCAGTCCGACCTGGTGCTTCGCTGACCATTTCTGGGACAGACAGGATTGCTTCTTCGAGCTCCTGTCGTTGGAGGGGCGTCAAATTGTTGCCGAGGTTAAGTGATATATTTTTGGAGAAAAGAGAGAGGGTGGACTCGGAAGGAGGTTACCCCTCCCTGGTCTTCCACAACTTTAACAAGTTCACGTGATACACCAACTCAGTGGGTCGATGATTTGCTTGGCTAACCAAATAGTCAATGAGTCGTTTTCTTTCTTTAACCTCGTACGGACCCTGCCAATGGGCCAGCAGTTTTGAGTGGGAGGTGGGCACGAGCAGCAATACGCGATCCCCCAGGAGGAGTTCCTATTATAATTCTGGGCTTGCACTGTTTGATCCCGAGACATGTGGTCTTTTTGTATAAGCCTTGCGCAATATATTCAAACAGATTTGTGTTGGGAAGCACCTCCCCCTCCCAACCTTCTTTTAGTAAATCCAAAATGCCACGGGGCTGGCGCCCATATAAAAGTTCAAATGGGGAAAATCCCGAGGAGGCTTGAGGCACCTCCCGATACGCTAAAAGCACTAAATGTAGGAGCTGCTCCCAATTCCTTCCTTCCTTCCGTGTTGACTACCAGACGGAGCATCTGTTTAAGGGTTTGGTTAAATCTTTCTACCAACTCGTCCGTCTGAGGGTGATAAACACATTCATATTTTACACATTTCCTAGGCATTCTATAGAATGCCAAATGAGAAACCGGCAAAGTATGAAATACATCTCCAATTCGTTTTAAATATCACGTGGCAAGGCACGTGACTTTTAACGCACGCCTCAGGCTTAGAATTTGTCAGTTGCACTTTGCGGTTTGTTCGGGAGTGTCAAAATACACAATTTTACTTAAATTTGTTCAACAAAAAATTTGTTTTTTACTGTGCTCCATGAAAATGGAGGAGCAAGCTGTAGTGTTGGAGAAGGAGTCATGCTCTATAGACATGAAACAATGATTCGACGATGAACTGTCCAAAATTCGAGTTAATGCTGCAAAAAACAGTATTTTCTTAACCGAAACTACTTACCAGAAGTTAATAAATGATGTACAAAAAGCCAAAATGACTACTAAGAAGGAACCCCGGAACTATTGGTTGCTGAATCGCTATGATGTGATGAATGTAGAAAACAAAAGTAAACTCATTTATCCTGTTAAAGAAGGCATTAGTACTATCCAGTATTAGGTCACGGACTCAGAATTATTTCACGTACTTCATGAAGCTCATTAGGCTATTGGACACGAAGGACGTGATAGAATGTTGAAAGAACTTTCAACCAAATACAAAAACGTTACACGTCATGATATTGAACTGTACATCCACCTTTGTCAACCTTTCCAGAAAAAACAGAAAGGTATTAAAAAGGGCACTGTTGTGAAACCTATGATTTTTTCCAAATTTAATTCCCGTTTTCAGGTAGATCTTATTGACTTTCAGTCTCAGCCAGATAGACAATACAAATATATTATGGTGTACAAAGATCATCTCACAAAATTTGTGATTCTTAAGTCTCTAACGTCAAAAAGAGCTGAAGAAGTAGCCTACAACCTAGTGGACATATTCTCGTTGCTTGGAGCGCCATCTATATTACAGTCTGACAATGGTAGGGAATTTGCCAATAATGTGGTGACCAGCTTGAAGGAGCTTTGGCCAGCACTGAGGATCGTCCATGGGAAGCCTCGCCATTCACAAAGCCAGGGTAGTGTCGAAAGAGCTAATCAAGATATCGAAAATATGCTCTTTACTTGGATGCAGGACAACAAATCTGACTGCTGGAGTGAAAGACTGCGTTTTGTTCAATTTATGAAAAATAGAGCTTATCATTCTGGGATCAAAAGAACACCATACAAAGCTCTTTTTGGCTACAAACCTAAAGTAGGGCTTACAACGTCTTTTCTACCAGATGTTTTAAAAGACATAAATACAGAGGAACAGCTAGAAAAAGTAATAGAAAGCGTCCAAACAATGGAAAAAGGTGAAACTAATCAGATTATGCAAGAAAAAGAGCCTGTTTTAAAAAACATGGATGAGATTATAGTCGATAGTGGATTAAACCAACATGATGAAGACATGCTTACTGAAGAGATTTCTGTTTCTGATACCTGTTGTGTGTGTTTAAAGGAAACATGTGATGCACTTGCATGCAAAAAGTGTCGTCAAAAAATTCATACCTTCTGTGGCCATGCTAGTAAAGATGATGAAATGGATATTTTGTGCACCCTTTGTTTCAAAACTGAAAATGCTATTGAAGGTAAAATAAATTCTAAAATCAATCTGGAAATACAAGCCAAAAAAATGAAAATGAATTCGGAAAAAAAATTTCCCACTGCTTCTTTGGGAACTACTGTGCGAGTTTCTATTCCTGACGTCGACAAGGGGCGAGGTGATTCGTGCAATATATTGGCAGTTGTAATAAGTGTGACAGAGGATGGTTTCTACCAACTTGGAACTTCTGAAGGAATTTTAAAACAAGTATATGTGAGATTACAATTTACTTTATGCCCTAAGAATTTGCTTAGAATTGAAGATATTCCTGACCATGAAATTCCTCTCCGGTCAGTTGCAATTGCTCAGTCCAGAGGAAGCGGCCAAGGATTCGTCAAATGTATGTGTAAAACAAAGTACCAAAATATGAAATGTCTTTGCGTGAAAAATGTAATGAAATGTAATTCAAAATGTCATTCAAGCCTACCATGTTGCAACAAGTAGGTTAATTTTAATTTCTTATTTTTTATATGAAAATTTTATTTCCCTTAATAAGAAAGGCATAAATTTTATTTTGTACAACTTTCATTTTTCTTTACGTATTTTGAATTATTTTTTCAGAATAACATTTGTATTTTTGAGGAATGCACGTCATTTATATAATAGCCTTATCAGGACCTTTTTTCATACTTTGCCTAAATAGCATTTGTCATTCTATAGAATGCCTAGGTATTATATACAATGCCTAGGGAAAATGTGTAATAATTCTCATATTTCATACATTGCCTAAAAACGCTGGGCATTATATACAATGCCTAGGTATTCTATAGAATGCCGGCTTTTCATACATTACCAGTAACATAAATATATATATATATATATATATATATATATATATATATATATATATATATATATATATATATACTATATATATATATATATATATATACTATATATATATACTAACTCTTAGCTGTAAAAAGCCTAGGCTCCTAGAAACCATGGATACTGGCACTTCAATCAATCAATCACATCGGTTGTACATTAGTGGCTAAGCAAGGTTCTTTTTCCTCTGTGGTTTTGTTTTGCCGACATTCTCACCACTGTTGTATATCAACGGTTAAGTGAATTTCTCTCTCCTTGGAGGTTTTGTTTTGCTGATGTGCATGCCTCGCTTGTGTATTAGCGGCTAAGCAAGTTTCTCTTTTGTCGGTGGCTTCACTTCGGCTACAGAGTCGCTTTCTTTGAGCATGGCTGTTCGTTTGTCTGTCCAGGATTTTAAATCACCTGTAGCTAGCAAACTGTTTCACCTATTGAATTGAAATTTGGTACACATATACTACGTGATGTCTACTATCTGCTTTCGGGGTGGCGATTTTTATTACTGTTTATTTTTATTTTATTTTATTGTAGAATCAACTCTCGGCAGCATGCAGCAGGGTGGCCATGCGGCACATGCAAACGGGCGGCATACTCATTCCCTACCACCTCCGCGGTCACTTCTCCTACCTCTTCATATCTGTAATCATTCTTGAGGCAGATTGAAGACTTACGTGCCAGCTTAAGTGAAAAATTAAAGTAATTGCAACACAAAAACTAACTTAATCAGTTTTAATGCGAAAGATGCCAACAAAAGAAGAGATGAAGCAGACCGCTAGGGTGGAAAAAAGAAGAGCTGCTCAGGAAGCAGCAAGAACTTCAACCTCTGAGCAAACAAATGCTAAACATACAGAGAAAGAGGATGAAAACTATGAATGCTCAAGTCAAGTGTATTCACAGCACATTATCGTGCAGTACGCTATTACTGGTATATACATAATCAAGAAAAAACAAGGAGGTAAATGAAAGCTTCAAGAAAACACTGGACATTTTAGCATGAAAATTACATTTTTTATTTAATTTGTTTTTCTTTAGACAAGAGAATTAAGATTCCGTTAACTCTTCTTGACTTGGTGCACAAACAGCCTAACCAACTGAGATAAAGTCCAAGTCAAAGTCAAAGCAAACGTTATTGTCATCTCAACCATATACAAGTATACAGATAGATGAAATTGCGAAGCTCAGAAAAACTTATGAACTGGTGTAACTTGGGCACATCGAAGAAGGAAGAAATTTAGGAAAGATAAGCCATTTCCTTTTTTTTTGGAGTAGCTTCATATTCTTCTTAACAAAATTTTTAAATACTAAGGAAGACCAAGTAATTTGTAAGCAAACAGATGAAATATATTAAAGGAGCTGACTATAGTGTACCTTTTTAAAATGGCATTACTTATTTGTATTTTAACTGGGTCTCTGTCACTGCTCTTTATTTTCTGCCTCCTGCAATCTATTCATGTAATATTATAACTGTACCATAAGGGGATTACGTGGGTGTCAATACCGGGGTGCTTAATATCATGCACAGCAACTTCTCTTTCTGTAAGAGAATCTTCAAAAAAACAAAGCTACAACATAGTACCAAAGGTGCAAGTGAGAGCATTTAGGTGACACACAATAGATAATATGCCATTTACAAAATTAAAACGATGTGTCACATGGTCACCAATGATTAGAAGATATACTGTATATGTGGCTTAACAATGAGGTGCATTATGGGACTTAACTGTTTTGAACATTAGAGTGTTTTAATTTATTTATATCCATTAAGACAAAGATATCAAATTTTTGTTCAACAAATATTTTTATAACATAATGAAAGACATAATTATAAAAAATAAATCAACATTAACATCGAATAAGAGTAAGGTTCAATGGCCAGGGGACAGAAAAACAAAAACTCCAGACGGCTGGAGAAAAATAAAATCTGTAGGGATTCCAGACCATGATACCGCCCAGTCCCTCTGGGCATTCTACCTAACATAAATGAAACAGTCCTCTTTGGATTTAGGGTTCTCACGGAAGGGCTTGATGATGATGATGGTCACGTAGACTTCTTCCTTTTAATCCATCCATCATTGTTGGAGCATCATGAAGCTTTGAGTAGGTGGAGGTGGCGAGGCCACCACCACAAAGAAACCGGAAAAGAAACAGAAAAGAGAGTAGGGGTCAGTACCGATTTTAGAGCCACCATGAATAGTTGTTATGATGAATTGAACATACAGAGTATCAGGATTAAGTTAAATTACGATTAAAATGAAGTTATAAAAGGCCATGTTAAAGTAATGTGTTTTCAGCAGTGTTTTAAAGTGCTCTACTGTATCAGCCTGGCGAATTCCTATTGGCAGGCTATTCCAGATTTTAGGTGCATAACAGCAGAAGGCCGCCTCACCACTTCTTTTAAGTTTTGTTCTTGGAATTCTAAGGAGACACTCATTTGAGGATCTGAGGTTACGATTTGGAATATAAGGTGTCAGACATTCCGATATATAAGATGGGGCGAGATTATTTAAGGCTTTATAAACCATAAGCAGAATTTTAAAGTCAATTCTGAATGACACAGGTAACCAGTGTAGTGACATCAAAACTGGAGAGATGTGTTCTGATTTTCTTTTCCTAGTTAGGATTCTAGCAGCTGCATTCTGCACTAGTTGCAAACGATTTATATCTTTTTTGGGTAGTCCTGAGAGGAGTGCGTTACAGTAATCTAGTCGACTGAAAACAAACGCGTGAACTAATTTCTCAGCATCTTTCAGTGATAAAGAGGTCTAACTTTACTTATGTTTCTTAAGTGAAAAATGCTGTCCTAATGATCTGATTAATATGTGATTTAAAATTCAGATTACAGTCAACAATCACCCCTAAGCTTTTTACCTCCGTCTTGACTTTTAATCCTAATGTATCCAGTTTATTTCTAATAGCCTCATTGTATCCATTATTGCTGATCACTAAAATTTCAGTTTTCTCTTTATTTAACTTGAGAAAATTACTATTCATCCATTCTGAGATACTAGTCAGACATTGTGTTAGTGAATCAATAGAATCGGGGTCATCAGGTGCTATTGATAAGTACAGCTGTGTGTCATCAGCATAGCTGTGGTAGCTCACGTTGTGCCCTGAGATAATCTGACCTAACGGAAGCATGTAGATTGAGAATAACAGCGGACCCAGGATAGAGCCTTGTGGAACACCATATTGGATATCATGTGTCTTCGAGTTGTAATTCCCACAACTAACAAAATATTTTCTCCCTGTCAGGTAGGATTCAAACCAATTTAAGACACTGCCAGAGAGGCCCACCCATTGACTAAGGCGATTTCTAAGAATGTTGTGATCAATGGTGTCAAATGCAGCACTCAGATCTAAGAGGATGAGAACAGATAAATGGCCTCTGTCTGCATTTACCCGCAAGTCATTTACTACTTTAACGAGTGCAGTTTCTGTGCTGTGATTTGTTCTAAAACCTGACTGAAATTTATCAAGAATACAGAGAAAGAGGATGAAAACTATGAATGCTCAAGTCAAGTGTATTCACAGCACATTATCGTGCAGTACGCTATTACTGGTATATACATAATCAAGAAAAAACAAGGAGGTAAATGAAAGCTTCAAGAAAACACTGGACATTTTAGCATGAAAATTACATTTTTATTTAATTTGTTTTCTTTAGACAAGAGAGTTAAGATTCCGTTAACTCTTCTTGACTTGGTGCACAAACAGCCTAACCAACTGAGATAAAGTCCAAGTCAAAGTCAAAGCAAACGTTATTGTCATCTCAACCATATACAAGTATACAGATAGATGAAATTGCGAAGCTCAGAAAAACTTATGAACTGGTGTAACTTGGGCACATCGAAGAAGGAAGAAATTTAGGAAAGATAAGCCATTTCCTTTTTTTGGAGTAGCTTCATGTTCTTCTTAACAAAATTTTTAAATACTAAGGAAGACCAAGTAATTTGTAAGCAAACAGATGAAATATATTAAAGGAGCTGACTATAGTGTACCTTTTTAAAATGGCATTACTTATTTGTATTTTAACTGGGTCTCTGTCACTGCTCTTTATTTTCTGCCTCCTGCAATCTATTCATGTAATATTATAACTGTACCATAAGGGGATTACGTGGGTGTCAATACCGGGGTGCTTAATATCATGCACAGCAACTTCTCTTTCTGTAAGAGAATCTTCAAAAAAACAAAGCTACAACATAGTACCAAAGGTGCAAGTGAGAGCATTTAGGTGACACACAATAGATAATATGCCATTTACAAAATTAAAACGATGTGTCACATGGTCACCAATGATTAGAAGATATACTGTATATGTGGCTTAACAATGAGGTGCATTATGGGACTTAACTGTTTTGAACATTAGAGTGTTTTAATTTATTTATATCCATTAAGACAAAGATATCAAATTTTTGTTCAACAAATATTTTTATAACATTGAGTCACATTTATAAATAATAGTGATAATAAAATGTAATTATATGTAATAGTAAACTATGTCGATTACAAGTTTTTTAATAGCATTTTACAATATCGCGTAGGTACAAACTGTGTCCAAATATGCTTTTGGTGGCAGAAGTACCTTTCAGTGACATCACATTCCTGATCAAGTTATGCAAAAATTAAACTGATTGAAGTACCATTGTTTGTTATTTGTGGTGAAGGGGGCTATAGCTAATTGTAGTTAATAATTTAAGGAAGATAAAAGTTTTGAGGTAAGGTAGCAATGCTCACTGATCACAGCACCAGAGAGTGACGACATGTTGCATACTCATTAGCACATAATTACTTCTGTCTTGCGTGTTATAAACGTAAATAGCTTCACTCACTTTCATGAGAACATAGTGTGATCGATCACGCTGCACTTTTCATCTCTGGATCTGGAAAACACACTTTCAAACAGCAATCAGATATTAATGAAATACACATTAAAATAAATTAAAGTTTACCCACATGGGATCAGCTGCTGTTCAATAGCACATAAGGCATTTATTACACAGTATTTAGAGACTTTAAAGCCAGCTCACTTATGTGGTATTCTGTTCTTTGTCCTGTACAGATCGCCTGTGGCTCCACTTCAGCCACTGCTCCTGCCTCTCATCAACTCAACGCTTCCGAGGAAGACACCTTTGAGTTCTGTTAATCTGCAGACACCGCCGCTGGAGCAAATCACCTAAACACTGTCAGGTCTGGTCTGTGTTTGAGTAATGTTCCTACACTGAATAAAGTTCCAATACAGTTACTTCAAGTGCCAGAATAAAAGTCACTTTGCCCGATTATCATCTCAGATGCCCAAATATGACACTATGATACACCATCAGCACATGTTTCACAGTTTTTGGTACCTTGTAAAAGTCACATATTCTGGAAGAAGTGCCCCAGCAACAGCCTATGGCAATCTCAACGCTGTACGCTCAAACATCACCCTTGCCAGCCACTCTTCCTTGTTTCTAATCGTCATGTACTGTATTTCCTCTGGCTTACATAGTTCATACTAAGCTCACCACATTATTTTCCACTTTCTAATTCCAGCACCTCTATTTTCTTTATGCATGCTACTTGCTTTACCCTCTTTTTACTTTTTGAGAATATCCTTTGTAAAAGCATCAACCATTTCATTCCTGAATTGATCATCATCAAATAATTTTTATTTATACTCTGCAAAAGCAGAGCATATACTGCACATTTTAATACGGTGTCTCACTTACCACAGCACTATAAACCATTAAATAATGCCATTATCTTTGCTGTGAAAACCAACAGTCCATTAATGAATCTCCTTACCAACTCCACATGAAACCCTGTGATAAACACAACTGACACACTATAGGCAAGAATTTGTATTTTTTGTATTAAAGACTAGCCAATTAAACATACCAAATATTTTTAGAAGTGATTCATACATAATAAACCAGTTTTAAAAGATAAACCCTAAATGCCAACACTCTAAATATAAACTGCCCTTTTTGACAGAAAATATACCAGTTTCCCTTCTTATTTAAAAAAAAAAAACAATTATATATTATCGAAATAACCATATACTACTAATGTGTTTTATCTACCTGTATGCCTTCACTTATACTAGAGAATGCTTTTTACTTTTTAAAAATAATGTGTTTTATCTACCTGTATGCCTTCACTTATACTAGAGAATGCTTTTTACTTTTTTAAAAATCCCATGAGTACATGTAATACCTGTGGCCATTCTGGGTCACAACCTCAACCATGGAGAAAAAGCACTTGATATTGTCTCTTGAGTAAAATGACATTCTAACCCTCTAATACCACACTACCATCAAGAAAAGAAACTTTCACCTGTCAAGCTGTCAAAGTAAGTAAAGCGATTTTTTCTTTTTTG
Source organism: Polypterus senegalus (assembly GCF_016835505.1). NCBI lineage: Eukaryota > Metazoa > Chordata > Cladistia > Polypteriformes > Polypteridae > Polypterus > Polypterus senegalus. The sequence continues at coordinate 200,614,938 of NC_053156.1, read as the reverse complement.
TGACAGTGATACTAAGATAGTATGTAAACATACAGCAGAATGCCCCTGACTCCTTTACACTTATGCCAAAGTGTGCTGAAAACTTGAAACTGTCAAAATAAAATAAAAAACTATACTCATTTACCTCAGATCATGCAAAGGGAATACAAGGACCATCAATTTACAATTTACAGTTTGCAAGTACTAGTCACTTCATCTTCTACTTCAAAACACGCAATCAGATAAAGCCAGGAGGAAATCCTGTGCAAGCATCTGCTGCACCTCTTGTGGGAGATGCTCAAAGCTCCCTAAGTACAGACAAAAACATCTCAATTGGCTCCTTTTGATTATGTGATGTGGCAATTCCACTTTAGGGTCATTCGATACTGCTGAGTGACTGTTTTTCAGTTTTTATTTTTAATAAATGCACTAAAATCTTGTTTTTACTTTGTCATTTTGGGGCACTGAGTAACATCACTTCAAGAGAAGCCCACCAAATTAGCAAGCTAAATAAAAGAGCAGCCTCAGTTATGGGATACACTCTGGAACCCTTGGAGATCACAGCGAAGAAGAGAATTAAAACAAAATTGAGTGCCATTATGAACAATGCTGCACATCCACTCTCTGACACACTAAGACTGAGTACTTCCAGCAAACAAATCATTCAGCATAAATATGTCAGGAAATGCTACTGGGGCTCCTTTATACCAATAGCAATCTTTTTAATTTAGTTGCTTTATAGTCATTCTGGTGTGTGTTCAGACCAAAGAGTGTGTGTATATTTATTTATTTACTAATCTACCTATTTATGAATTTATTTAAAGAGCTTCTGTAAAAAGCAAAATTTCCCCCAGTAACAAAGTTCTACTGTTACGTTCATAAGTATTTGGACAGTGATAACATTTTTCATAACTTTGGCTCTGTTCAAAACCACAATGGATTTGAAATGACGCAATCAAGATATGTTTGAAGTTTTAATTTGATCAAAAACATTGTATGAGCCATTTAGAAAAGACGGTCATTTTTATACATGATCCCTGTATTTTCAGGGGCTCAAAAGTATTTGAACAAATGAACATAATCATAAATATATCAATCATTTTTAATATTTAGTTGAAAATCCTTTACAGTCAAATATTGTCTGAAGTCTGGAACCCACGGTCATCTCCAAGTGCTGTTTTCCACCCTACTGACACTTAGCCAGGCCTTCTGTCTTCAGTTGCTGCTTCTTTGTTGGACTTTCTGCCTTCAGTTTCATCTTCAGCAAGGGAAATGCGTGTCCAATTTGGCAGAGGTAAGTTGATTGACTTGGTCATTGAAGAATATTCCACTTCTTTGTTTTGAGAAGCATTTGGTTTGTTGTCACAGTATGTTTTAGCTCAGGGGTGGGCAAAGTCAGTCCTGGATGGCCGCAGTGGCTGCAGGTTTTTGATCCAACCCAGTTGCTTAATTAGAAAACAATCCTTGCTATTATTTAAATTTCATGGCATGTTAGTGCTTTAACTCTGCCATGTCAGGTCATTCTCATGTCCTAAATTTTTTTTCTTTCTAAGGATATCATCCAAATGATTTGAAGGCTAAACTGTTTGAGTATTTCTCAATCCTTCACTTTTTTCTCTTCACTTTCCTTCCAAGTATTTAATTAAACCAAATAGCGTACAATAAATGCACACAGATATAAATGGTGACAAGCTAAATGGGGAACTGCTGCTTTCCTTTGTCATTTGCATCTTATTGCTAAGAAGGAGCAATTCAAAACCAAGAATACAGCTGTTTAAGACTAAAATAAGCAATAAGTGTTCACAATCTTAATGAGCAAGACAATTAAAAATGAAGTATTACTTGAGCAATAAGTGTTCCTTATTAGGCCATTGGGTTGGAACAAAAACCTGCAGCCACTGCGGCCCTCCAGGAATGACTTTGCCCACCCCTGTTTTAGCTCATTGTCCATCTGTACTGTGAAGCGTCATCCTATCGATTTTGCAGTATTTATCTGAATCTGAGCATACAGTATAGCCCTGTACACTTCAGAAGTCAGCTTTTGTTGGTAGTCATATCATCAATAAACACCAGTGACCCACTTCCTTTGGTAGTCACACAAGCCCATGCCATAACACTGCCTCCTCCATGTTTCACAGATGATTCTGGTACATAATGATCACATACTGATCTTAATTTCATTTGTCCAAGTAAAATCGTTTCAAAACTGGACAGTTTTTTTGTTGTTGTTGTTTTTTTATGGCAAAGTCTAATCTGTCCTTCCTATGATTGAGGATTACCAATGGTTTTCACTTTGCAGTAAACCCTCTGTATTTACTAATGTGAAGTCATCTTTTGATTGGTTTGTTTTTGGTTTGGCTAAATGTCATGAATTGGTTTTACTTCACCAAAGAAAGAATTCTGTGATTATCCAACACAGTTGTTTTCCATGGATATCCAGGCCTTCTGGTGTTGCTGAGCTCACCAGTGCATTCTTTCTCTTTAAGAATGTACCAGATGATTGTTTTGGTCACTACTGGTTTTTCTGCTACGTCTCAGATGGATTTAGTTTTGTTTTCTTTGCCTAATGATGGCCTTGATACTTACATGGATGGCTTTTTGGACCTCAAATTGGGAATTTACAGTGACAGCTCCCAAATGCAAATTCCACAATTAGAATCAACTCCAGAACTTCTACCAGCTTAATAGTTAATAAAATGATGATGGACCAGCTTGTCAGTCAATTTTCCAAATACTTTTGAGCCCATGAAAATGGGGGAGCCATGTATAAAAGTGTCTGTCATTCCTAAATGGCTCATACTATATTTCTGTTAAACTCTTTGAATTAATGCTGAAAACCTACACTTCAATCATGCATTTCTTCATTTCAAATCCATTGTGGTGGCATATAGAGCCATAAACATGAAAATTGTGTCACTGTCCAAATACTTATGGGCCTAACTGTATCTAATCTATGCACAAAACTTTTAAATTTTAATTCCTGAAATTTTATCAAGAAGTTTCTCTGGGAAACAGAATTAATTTAGGCCCAGATTTTAAATGTTCTTCTCAGAGTTCTGGGGCTGCATGTATAATGGCATACATAGAATTCGCACTAAAACGTGGTGTACGGAGAAAAGTACAAATGTGCGTATGTACGTACGAAGAAGACTTTGAGTTCTTTTGAGCAGGAGTCGGGGCCAATGCGTCAAGTTTGACAGCTGTTCTTTGTGAGGCTGGATCGCCTCTGAAAGAGACTTGTGTTTGTATCTGCCAGAACAGCAATAAAGTTTCTACTCCTTGGAAAACATGCTGTACTCTCCTGTGCAACTTTGTGACCCAAGCTTTACAGTACAAAAAATTCAGATACATAAATCTGTGTGTACACCAAGTGCCACACACTTCCCCCTTAGAAGTCCTAACAAATGTGAAATTTAACTGATGTGCACATGCCTAGAGCAAACTACACCCAGAATTTTGCATATTTTAATATACAAATTAGTGCTTTGTTAAAAGACAATGGCAAAAGTACATGGAAAAAAAGAATTTCAGTGAATACGAAGTGGAGACAAGGAAAAATGTACTATTTGTTGGCTTAAGCAGTGGTATAAACAACAAAAGAAAATTGATTGGGTGATACAGCGTGGCAGAGACACTTGAAAGTTCAAAAAGTTGCAGTGTCTAAAATAAAAAAGAAGTGGTAAGATATCAAAGTCAACATGAAAAGCGAGTCACAGTCCACCGTCTGTTTATTCTGTATTAGGCAATATTATAAAAGCTGGCCCGCGTTCTGTGGACACAAATCCAAGCAGTAATCGTGCAGCTGCGCACAAACCTCTGCCTCGGAAATTGTCAGTCAACCTTCTGGATGTATGCTTATAAACGTTGTTCTGGAGTCATAAAATGCAATAGTGGATGCTGTAAGAGATGTGGCCAATTAACTTAGGAATATAAGGGCTGTACTATGTGATACTGATCACAAATGAAATGAACTGGTTAAAAAATAAATACTGCATCTGATTATTTGTTTTTACATTCTGCAAATTACATTCAAACAAAGTTGTAATGCATACTTTCTGTGGACTATAGAGCAGCGTATTGCATTAATACAGTGGAAATGCATAACCTGATTCATTCTCTGAAGGAGCCTCTATAGTATAGCTTTGACACTGAGTGCCACAACTGATCAATTCCCTGGTCTTTACATGGATCTTTTCTCGTGACTCACTATCTTTAAAAGGACTGCTTACCTTTTGCCACAGTAGTTGGAAAAAGCACCTGCGACAGTGTAGACCTGCCATTTTTATAGATTTCCAGCTACAGTATATACAGTATGATGTAATGTCAGCTCATTCTTTTGGTAATTCATCACTGGCTGATGTAACTTGTCAGGCATCGTTGCAATAGCAATGTGTTTGCAATTGACTGCTCCGATTACATTTGGAAAACCAGACATTGCTGCAAAATGTGATTTTATGTTTGCCATTTCAACCACAGTGTAAGGAAATCTTATATATCTGGATGACAAGCGGATAATGCCATCCTATACAGCTGGAATGGTGAGACTCAGTGAAAGTTGAAAAGCTCATGCAGCTAAAAAGCTGAGAGTGTAAAGAACTTGCAAAGAAGCAGGTAGCACACAATTCCTCAAAGTCTGCCTTGGTAAAGGTGGTGCTAGTTGAGCACACAGCTCCAAGAGGATAGCTATTGGAAATTGAAATTTACTTAGAAGCCAGTCATCGTCATCTGTAAATATGTGCTCTCTTCTAATTCCTCCATTTGTGATGTCTTCTAACAAAGCTGTGGCAGTTGGAACAGTTTGGCCATATTGTTGTATGGTGATTACAATCAACTGAATTAAATTTGTAAATGTTATGCAATTAATTTCAGTGTATTTCATAAAACCTGCATCACGGAAGTGAATCTGAAAAATAAAAGAAAACCACAGAAACAGTAGCACTGCTTTGAAGCTGGGTGCCGCTAGTTTGCAAAACCTAACAGAAACCTATGTGTACAAGGGGGGACCCTGCCATTAAAATGTGCGTGGCTTTACGCTAAGGTTAGTTTTTTTACATTTCAAAGTAAGCGTAGAAATTGACGTATGTAACATTTTTGTGCATAAGCACCGTTTATACATGAGGCCCCTGATCTTTTCGCTAGTAACAAGCCATTCAGTCATCATCTAGATATAAAGTTTGAGTAACTGCACTTTGATAGCAACATGCTTTTTCTTACTTGCTTACCCTCTCCATATAGCTCCTCTGTGAAAATGTTTATGTTTGTGTGTGTGTGTGTGAGAGAGAGACACTGCACTAAATGTATAAATGGTTAATTAAGTGTTTCTGTGGAATTTAACAGCAACAGTTAAACACAACTTTCACACAGGTTATTCAGTTAAAGCAACACCAATAACCAGAAATCTATATGTTAATACAATCTCTGGCTTTACTGTAACTACAAAGTTACATTCATTATAAATCCTGGAACAAAACATACAAAGTGGTGCATTCATGTTTTTTTTTTCTTGATAGAGGTGATACTTTTTTCTGATTTCCTATTGCTCTTTTGAGAGATTTTTCTGACATATTTGAAAGGTTATCAAGCGCACTTTTTTTTTTTTTTTAACGGGTTTTGAGGCTTCAGACTCAGTAATCCTCTTTTATTAGCATATACTGTATATTACATCTGGAGGACAGGGGCTGATCACTCTGCCCCCTCTATTTTAAAGCAGTGGACAGTTAGCTATTGGTTTCTTGGGTGCACATAAGTCTAAAACTTTGGTTGACAATTGGTGGGAAGTGTTGTTTATCAAGATTGGTAATGGCTTACATCTCCACATTGAAGCATCTGTGAAAGTCAGTTGTCTATCACTGATTAGCCTTATCAAAAAAAAAAAAACAGAAACTGTGATCAAAATAGGAGTCCAGTGTAGTGTCTCTGAAACCGTACAATTTAAACAGATTTTTGTGTTTAGTGTCAGTAAGAAGAAGGCTGAAGATGCAAAGTCCCATGTCCTATACTACAGAAAAAAGCACAATGCTACTTTGTCCTACAAGGCCCACAACCCCTGAAATACACAAAAAGCTCAGCTTAATACTTTCAGCAGGTTTTGCAAACTACATTGAAAGAATCTTCACTGCAATATGACGTTTCATTGCAGCGGCCCTTTCATCCAACAGTTCTGACTCCAACTGTATGAGATCAACATGGGGACTTGTGAGTATTATCCACACCTTCCCTGGGCCACTCTTGTTTGTCGGGGATATACAAATTAAGAGGAACACTGTCCCTCTTGGGGTTGTTTGCTAAACTAGCACCTACATAACAGTGACCATTAAGCAGATACCATGTAATCCATGTTCCCTTACAATTTCTAACAACTGGTTAATCGCTAGGTTTTTGGCGATGACCACGTTTCAATGTGAATTGGCTGACCAGTAAGGAATCTTGCAATTACCCTGAGTCATGTCATGCCTTGTATGAGATGTTATAATTAGGATGATACCCAGATACATGCAATATCCTTACAGTCAGAGTGAGCAGGACAAGATTAAAAGGCAATATGCAGCAACTGCTGATTTTCCCAATGTAATTGGTGTAATTGACTGCACACATGTGATAAACATGATAAAAGCACCATCACAGAATGAACTTACATTTGCAAAGCTGGCAAGTCTATTTACATTTTTTAGCTGTGAAAAACTCCTTCGCTGTCTTAGCAGTATGTTTGGGATCATTATCTTGTTGTAGGATTAAGCGCCATCCAATTAGTTTGGAAGCATCTACTGGAACTTGAGCAAATAAGATGTCTCTATACATCTCAGAATTCATTGTGCAACTGCCATCAGCAGTTTCATCATCAATAATGAGAAGTGTTTCAATTTCTGAGGCAGCCATACATAAGAGATGAGGTGGTATGCTTTGGATCTTAAGCAGTTCCTTTTTGTCTCCACACTTTTAACCTGATACAGGTTACTTTTTATCTTATCTGTCCACAAGACCTTTTCCAGAATTCTGCAGGCTTTTTTCAGCACTTTTTCACAAACTGTAATCTGACCATCCTGTTTTTGGGGCTAACTATTAGTTTGCATCTTGCAGTGTGGTGTTTTGTATGTACAGGTATTTGGGGCTTTTTCTTTACAATAGTGAAGAGTCTTCTGTCATCAGCAGTGAAGGTCTTCCTTGGTCTACCAGTCCTTTTGAGATTACTGAGGTCCCCAATGCATTTTGGGTCTTAGCAATAATACAGACAGTTGATTTGGGTAATCTGATGTTTCTAATCGGTTTATTCTTGTTTTCAGCCTCATAATGGCTTCTTTAACTTGTTGACAGGTTGACAGATGAGATTAGACAGGTGTCACCTTGGACTATGATGTTTGCTGATGACATTGTGATCTGTGGCAAGAGTAGGGAGCAGGTTGAGGAGACCCTGGAGAGGTGGAAATATGCCCTAGAGAGGAGAGGAATGAAGGTCAGTAGGAACAAGACAGAATACATGTGTGTGAATGAGAGGGAGGTCAGTGGAATGGTGAGGATGCAAGGAGTAGAGTTGGCGAAGGCGGATGAGTTTAAATACTTTGAATCAACAGTACAGAGTAATGGGGATTGTGGAAGAGAGGTGAAAAAGAGAGTGCAGGTAGGGTGGAATGGGTGGAGAAGAGTGTCAGGAGTGATTTGTGACAGACGGATATCAGCAAGAGTGAAAGGGAAGGTCTACAGGACGGTAGTGAGACCAGCTTTGTTATATGGGTTGAAGACAGAGGCACTGACCAGAAAGTAGGAGAAAGAGCTGGAGGTGGCAGAGTTAAAGATGCTAAGATTTGCACTGGGCGTGACAAGGATGGACAGGATTAGAAATTAGTACATTAGAGGGTCGACTCAGGATGGACGGTTGGGAGACAAAGTCTGAAAGGCGAGATTGCGTTGGTTTGGACATGTGCAGAGGAGATGGGTATATTGGGAAAGGGATGTTAAGGATAGAGCTGCCAGGCAAGAGGAAAAGAGGAAGGCCTAAGAGGTTTGTGGATGTGGTGAGAGAGGACATGCAGGTGATGGGTGTGACAGAGCAAGATGCAGAAGACAGGAAGATATGGAACAAGATCATCAAAGAAGAAGAATAGCTTCTTTGACTTTCATTGGCACATCTCTCGTCCTCATATTGAACAATGTCAAATACAGACTCCAAAGGATAGAAGCAAGCCTAGGCATCTTATGCCTGCACTAATGAAGCAATGTGAAAGACACCTGAGTAATCACCGACACTTGTGACACCAATTGTCTCAAAACGTATGGTGCCCAAAAATGGGGGAATCTTATTCTACATGATGTGACCAAAATGTATGCAAATACCCTTAAATGAAAGCCTCCAATGTGCACTTTACTCACATCTGAAATGTTTGATTTGTAAATTAAGTTTATGTACTTCAGAGAGATTACCTTAACAAATCTGTACTGACACAGTTAGCTGTAGTCTCTGACTACAGAACTGGGTTCAACCTGAAGATTTTTGTTTTGTGTTTCTTTTATATGCATTTGATGTCCAAGCCCTCCCTACTCTGTAACCCTGAATGTCCATTTAATTGCATAGTTGACCATTTCTCTTTCAGTATCTGCCTAAACAACTGCTTGATTAATGTAATCAAATGAATAGGCTTGTTTATTTCCTTAATTACCTCCACAATCTCTTCTTTGATTCCTAGTAGCCAACATAATCAGCACCTGGTCTGCTCAGTATTTCTACATGAGACTTTAAGCGCATGTTAATTGTAGAATTATGTGAAACATCACACATGCATAGAAATTCCTGCTTTCAATATAATTTGTGGCCCTTGTATAATTGTTTCCTTTATTGTCTTAGTTTATTTTTAATCGGTATTGTTCAAAAAAGGCATGTGTCTGTCATTATTGATGTTAAAGTCTCCCATTGACTCTGATGAATCATTTCAAAGATGCATTCTGCAACAATATGCTTTCATAATATAAAGGCAATAGCATTCTTCATCCAGGACATGATCATGGGGAGTCAAAAATTGTCATATTTATAAGTAGAAGGGAAATATTCTGGAATGTGGATAAAGTATAATGGATAAGTATAGTATATAGTATAGGGATAAACTATAGCGGGATAAAGCAGATGTCACGCACAATGGAAATTTGGAAAAGGGTTATAGAGAGAAGGCCTAAGGAAGACCACCACAGGGGAGGAGCAGTTTGATTTTATGCCATGGATACGAACAGCTTATGCAATCTCTGCTTTGAGACAGCTCATAGAGAAGCATCAAGAAAATCAGGAAGTTTTGCAAATGGTGTTTTATTATTTTGGAAAAGGCTTATGAAAGAATGCCACGTCAAGAGGTCTGGAGGTGCATGAGAGAGAAAGGAGTACTAGAGAAGTATGTGAAGATTATCATGGGTATGTACGAGGGAAGGGGACTCGGGTTAAAAGTAGTGTTGGGATAACAGACAAGATTCCAATTAAAGTAGGTCTGTGCCAGGGATCTTCTTTAAATCCTCACCTCTTTGATGTGGTTATAGATGTTTTAAGTCAAGGGATAAAAGACCAATCCCCCTGGTGACATTCTTTTGTGTAGCACCAGAAAAGAATAATGGGAGAAGATGTTGAATTAATGGAGAAGGACTTTGCAAGATAGAGGATTGAAGATTAATAGGAAGCAGACAGAATATATGAGGTTTAATGATGATCAAGAGTCAGATGTTAGCCCTCAGGGAGAGCTGTTGAAAAGAATGATAATTTTAAATATAGCCCAAGATGTAAAAATACATGCAGAGATAACCCATAGAGTGTAGTGTGGATGGCACAATTGGAAGAAGGTATCAGAAGTATTGCGTGATTGAAGAATAAAGGCGAAGATTAAAGGTAAGGTTTTTAAGATAGTGTTAAGACCAACATTGATATATGGATTAGAGACATGGGCAGTAAAATGAGTGGAGGAGAAGTTAGATGTGGCAGAATTGAAAATGTTGATATGCATATGTGGAGATACAAAAAAGGACAGAATAAGAAGTGAGACAGTAAGAGGCACAAGAAAAGTGGAACAGATATTTAAGAAAAAATAGAACATTAGATTAAAGTGATATGAAACTGTTATGAGGAGAGAAAATGGCTATGTTGGCAAAAGTGTGATGGAAATGGAAGTTTAGGGAAAGAGAAAGTAGAAGTGGATGGATAAAGTAAAAGAAGATGAAAAAAGTGTCTGATTTGGTACTAGGTGCACAACCAAGTTGTATTGAAAAAAATTATTAAGCACAACGACCCTACATAGAAGAAGAAGAAGAATTCCTTACTTCAGTCCAAAGACATATTGTTCAAGTGATTAGAGATTTTGGACCCTGTTATTTCCTGTAGTGAGATGGTATCATAGTCAGTGTTTCAGGGTTGCATGGCAGCAAAATTTCTGCCATTGCTTGAATTTTGAGTGGGGTAAGGACAATGAAAATAACAGTGAGAATAAAAGAACATTTCTTAAGGCCAATTATGCATTTGTATGCACACTCATTATCTGAAATGATTGAAGAGGAAAATTGTATTTATTTATTTCTCACCTTACAGGTTAGTCCTACTAGTCACAAGGTTTGATACCCTTAATGAGGACACATCTCTTTGCGGTGCTGATATAACCCAAATGGCCAGTGGCTGCATGACAGTTGAAATGTATGGGTATCTTCATCAGAGTAGAAGACACCACACTATTTGATATTGCAAAGGTGCTGTCTCTGCATTTCCTGGCCAAAGCATGCACAATGTTCATGAAGCTTTTAAAAAGGACAGCATTCGTCTGTTATGGAACTGCATAAGGAAGACTTTTTTTGAAAATGTAAGACTTTCTCCCTAGTTTGTGACACATTGCTCCAGGTTTCTGTCACTTTTGTGAAAGCCATGGACAATAAGCAATAATGTATATTTGCATCCTACAATCTTACAAAATGTTTCAGAAATAATATAAATATTGAGCTGATATTGATGTTGTAAAGAAAAACTAAAGGTGCATTGACAAGAAGCTTTCTGCCTTAGCTGATTTTGTACAATCCAACTGATGCTTTCATTTCAATTTTAAACATAGCAGGAGACAGCTGACAAAGCTAAAGAATGGACAGTAAAATATATACTAGAAATTTTATTCATAGTAATGCATGGGCTGTAATCAGGAATAAAAAAGAGCTCTGATTGCAGTGTGTGCCATCCAAGGTTGAATGTGCTATATTGAGAGTAGCTATAATTGAAGAGAGTGTAGAGAAAAGCTTTTTGGCGAAACATTAGGAAGAAAAGAAGTCATGTGGCTTTTAAAAGTACAAAGCAAAAGTACAGTTGTTTACGTGTATTCATTAAAATTTGTGCACAAGAAGGTAATGTAACATACTTGGGGTCACACAGTGAGTCAAAGGCAGAGAATTAATCCACAACTTTGAGATATACTGTTTTACAATTCTAGGCTACATCATCCACATAAAGAGCAGAAACATTGTGACTTCATTTAAAATAATTTTTATGCATTAACTATATCATTCCAATAGCATTGGCAGAATATTGCTGCCCCACAGTTCTAGGGTCTTGGCTTTAAATTTTGGCCCAGAGACTCCGGAGCACTTACATCTCCCTTTGTTCATGTTTTCCCCTTAACATTTCTGGTTTTCTTCAGCATCACAAAGATATTAATTTTAAGTAAGTTGGCTACTCTATATCGACCAATTATAAATAAGCGTGTTCTCTTTTGAAGTGAAGTCCCATAAAGTCCCTGCCTTGTGCTGATTGATGTCTAAATAGGTGCTGTCTTCCTGCAATTCTATAACAGGAAAACAGTTTTATTTTACATAGTGCATTTAATTTTGAACAGTTCTCCCAGGTATTCAAAAAATATTGAAATATTTTAATATTATTTATGAATATTTAACATACCTGAAGACAACTGGTGACACATAATACAGTTCTAATATAAAAGAATCAAAAATGAAGTAAATGAAAGAGATCCTACATTATTTTTTCTCAGCAGTTCAATTAGTTTACAAACTAATAGTTGTCTGACATCCATTTTCAGGATAAAATGTAAACTCTCATTGAACATTTTGCCAGATGTTCAGGTACAAATAGTAAGAAATAATCACTAAAAAGATGAAGAAAATAAGAAAATAGTCAAAAAACACAATATAATCTGCATATAATAGCACATAATTAAAGAAGTATCTCACGTCATACAGTATATTAAAACAGGGCAATACCGAGTTCTTTGTGCATTTAAATGTATATATGCATTCTTTGGGCTATGGTAGGAGTCAACAGCACAGCAGTGTATTGTTATGTGAGATGCTTATATATTGGAGGAGCTTGGGTAACACCATCCTAAACAGCAATAGGAGGAGTGTTACAAAAACATGTATATTTTAGAACATCTGGAGATGTCTGGCATGAGTGTGGTATCCTTTTGGGTCCTTTTCCTGCCTTGCATCCAGTGCTATTAGTGCAAAATCAAACTTCCTAAACTGGATGAGGAAAATTGGGTGGAAAGAAATATCAAGTTATTTAGAAATTGACCCCAGATTTATAGAACTAATTGTAATATAATTAACATCTACAGTAAGTTAACATCTTGTAGACCCGATTTTAATTTACAAATTTGTTGTAGACACAAAGAAGTGTGATTAATTAAAGAGTTGAATTACTACTAATTATTTGTCTCTGATTAGGATACCAATGAAGTTGTATATTAAAATTTGAACATGATGAATGATTCACTTCTGTCTTTTGATCAAAATGTTATAAAATCCCTTTGTATATAACTATACAGTATATTCCACCTCCTCAATATTGCTCATGTAAGGTCATGTCTTATTGCTTAGGTCACTAAAAACTAATATACTTTCATCTTATCCCAGCTAGACCACTGTAATAATTAAGAGGCTACAGTTATCTGAAAGTTCAGCAGAAAGGCTTTTAATTAAAAATGCAATGTCTAATCATAAGAGTCCCATTTTAGCCCCTCTCTATTGGATCCTGGTGAGTTAAGAACTGATTTCAAAATTCCACCATTGACACTTATAATCTCTGAAGCACTTAGCTCCACATTGCATAAATGACATGTTCATTTTCTCTGACCTTTTATAAATTGTTGGTCATCACAAAAACAAGGTTGTTGTTATTGAGGCTGTTTACCTATATAGCCATCTCTGATTTAAAAATTCAATACCAAAGACAATAAGAGAGGACTTTTGTGTTGATGGTTGTAAATCAGTTTTAAAATTCATTTTTATTTTTGTGTTTTTTATTTGTAATTCAGCTTTCAATTTATTATTATAATTTATTTTCAAATTATGTGTTGCTGTTTTTAATATGTGACTGTATGTACCGTTGAAAAGAGCCTTATAAAATTAATATTACTAAATTAAAACACTTTTTAAAAATCCCTTTTTTGAGATAAAACTCTTAACTTTAAACCACTACAGCTCTGTTTGGATTTAGTTAGCAAAGATGCCTAAAGAATACCACTGATCTGATCAGGTTTCACTTCATTTGCTCAACTAAACTTTGTTTGTCAAAATGTCATCATGTTATACAGCAATTTTATTCAATGTGATCTTAACGGTTTGTTTGACAATCCAAGAATTACCTCTTTGAGAAAGTCAAAAGCAAAGCTTATGTACTAGCAAGGCACACTTTCACTTCCCATATGGCAGGCTTCCTCATGTGTGAGCCGCTTCTTGTGTCAGTCATTCAAATATACCATGAGCGGCTTCGCTGTGCTGTAGTGCGCATGCTTGGATGAGTTAGGATGGTAGTAGGGGAGAACACCTTGTTAGCAGGTGTCTATGGTTGGTATATTGTGGATAGTTTTTTGTTTCTTGATTTTTTAATATGAGTAATTATTAACAGGATGCCTGGAGTGAAATGTGAAGGAATTACTTGGTGGCCACACATTCAGTGAGCCTTGCTCTTGCATGGTATAGTCCTTCTGAAGTAATTGGATGAGGAATTACAAAGTTTTACATAAGTAATGTCTTAGGCTTCAGTCAGGTTGGCTGACCAGAGTAGTGGATAGAAGGAGTTTAGTTGTGTTGTTGGGATTTCCTTATATAGCCTGTCACGCATGTTTGTCTGTGGATTATCCTCTGGGCTCCTCCTGGTCGAGAGGGGACAATGGCACTAACTTTGACCTCTGAGTTTTCCTTCTACAGTGATGAGGAGACACCAAGTGAGGGCAATTGACTCTACCACTTCTGGTTCCCCTGCTACACATCCTGTGGTTCCTGCAAGGAGGGATCATTCAATAAGAGAATGCACTGCAGAATGGAGCTTCTTTCTGCTGTGACTTTCATAGGCTTATCAGCCAAGAGTAAGAGTTCTTCAGTGGGACCCTGCTTTTTTGTTTGTTTAGCCCCTTCAAGCCCTTGTTTTTGTTGGGCTGTTTAATGGAGACAACAAGGTTGGTGCCCCAACATGCGTACTGCAGGTACTTCTGGGCCACATTGTGTTATTAAGTGGTTTAGCTACTGGCTGTATTGAACCTAATTATTTTTTTATTTTATATTTTTGACTTTTTTCTAAATTAGAATGTCAGAGATTTAGTATATTTTGATCATCATTAATTTTGCTTGTTTTCTTTTAACTAACTGTACTTTATCAAATTTTTTTTAGTTTTGATGTCTTGAACTTTGGTTTCTTTGGGTACCACTGATCTATTCAGGTATGAACTACCAGCAGGGCACAAAGTTAACAGCTTCAGCACTCTAGTCTGTGATAATATCATCAAGTAGAAAGATAAAGTATTATTTTAGTTTTAAAAACTAGACTTAGAACCTTGAGGCTTTAAAAAATCTGTAAAGGCTAAGCCTATGCAAAATTTTGTATCTGAAATTGTCATGGAATTGTAGTGTATGAGAATGCTACTTTGGTATTTACTTGGAATTGTAATGAAAATAAAATCAGTGTTATCAACCATCCCTACCACACACCCTTGATGCCTGTTTGTGAGTTATTTTAGGCCTTTTTATTCCAAAAGCAGTAAATAATGAGCATCACTGCATTCTGATTGGATGTCCCATGGATTCTATAAAGCTAGGCAGTATAGTAGCAAGAGAAACAGGAAAACAGCCCTCATATTCTTTTGTTGTTCGGCTAAGCTGGAGGCACAATGATTGTTTTGGTATAAAGTCCCAAAATCATTCAGAAATTGGATCAGAAAAGAAGTCTGTCTCTACTGTACTTTTTTATTTAGATAATGTTAAACTGAGCCGTATTCACTTACTCAATGCAGATTATAGCTTGCATCATTGTCATGCTCAGACTGTGGTTCATATGACCCTTAAGTCATGTAAGTTTGAGGGTCCTATGATGATGCTATTTTCATAAAGGATGTTGCCAGACAAGTAAGACAATGAACTTAAGGAGTTTGCATATTGATAACTTTCAAGTACAATTTTTACAGCACACACAGTACCAGATATCACCTACTTGTATCAAATACATCAGCAGATGTTTAAAAACACTGTGTTAACAATGAGATGTGAAATGACAATTAACAAAGTTGTGTTATCCGGACCACAACTAGCTCCTATTTTACTTCCATATACAGTGTCTGCTATTCCAGGATTTCCATCTAATTAAAGCTGACTTTCTCCACACCTCAGCTCCAGATCAGGTCAGATGCTACGCCATGTTGTCCCAGGGAAAACATTTGCCATGGTTCCTGATTGTTCCTGTGTCTTGTGACTCCTTTTTTGCAATATTTTACAATTAGCTGATTGCCAGAAATTGTTGTTTATTACTTTTATTGATTAGTTTATACTTGTTTTTGATGTGTTTGAACAAATCTATTTTTATATGTGATAGTTCTGTATATAGTGAGTGGTATACTCTATTATTGCTTTCTGCCTCAAGAGTTCTGGTGTTGCTCTGTGCCTGCACTTAGTGTGGAGTGCTGTGCGAGAACAAAATAGTACTATTGTATTGTATTTCTGAAGTGACAATGATAAATTGGACATTCTGCTCTGTGAAAAGGATTACTTGTATTCTGTTTTGTGTATTGTACTTACCCCATTTTTAGACACCCACTGAACACTCAGCCTACTTGAAAGGGGGTATATTTGTGAATTGTCTTTCCCAAGATTTTTTCTATTTTTTTCTTTTCAATAAAAGTTTTTTTTATGAGAGGTTTTTCTTATCTTCTTAGAATCAAGGCTATGGGTTCTGTCAAAAAACATGGTGTGTCTAAGCCAATTGACACATAACTTGTGTGATTTAGGGCTATACAAGAACTAAATTATTGTTGTTGTTGATTACAAAGTCCTGATGAGATTAACACAAGATATGACTCCCTACAATACAACTCACAAACTGAATATAGACAACAAGATTGATCTCTGAACCAACTATTGTTAAAGACTAGAGAGTCTCAAAAGAACAAAAGTCTCAATAATAATTCAAAATGCCCAATAGTGGGTGAAATTGTCAAAACCCAGCTAGTAACAAGGGCAAAACATTATCTGTACAAAGTAAAAGGTTTATTTCCAAAAATTATCCAGAGGCACAAAAAAAGCTCTGTGTGGTGCACAAATGTAAAAGGAGTCCCATTATAGCAATTTAATGGCAAAGTCAAAAAACAGAGCAAAAAAGGTCACAGGAAAATCACAAAGAATCACTCACCATCTCCCAAGTGCATTTGAATGAATCTCAAAAGAATGTGTATTGCCCTCTTCTTTATATGGCTGAGGGCAGTCCCTTGCACCAATGGGCAGATGGCCCCGCCTCTTGAGGAAAAACTCACAAAGCACATAAGATAAATGCTTAAACATAACAAAATTACATAATCAGCAATGAAACTAAAAAATAAAATAAACAAGACAGACATAAAAATGTAATTTGTCCTGTGGCTGAAATAAAACAGCTAGAAGTACATTCTCTTTCAAGCAGCACTTAGTCCCTGGTGTCAAAGGCTATACTTAGCAGAGACTGACAGATGATCATAATAATAATATTAATACATTTTATTTATATAGCACCTTTTCCATGCTCAAGGCATTTACAGAATATAAGAAAGAACGGCAGGGTATACAGTATATAGCATTGTACAAACCAAACAGATCAATAAAGAACATTACGACAGTGAATTCAGAGAAAAAAGCCTACCGGACAACATAATTTATGGTCTAGCACACACACATACAGGTTACATGAGCATCTTGAAAAAGAGGTAAACTGAGAGAAGGGTAATAAAGTCAAGTAGTGCTAAAAGCCTTCCTGAACAGAAGAGTTTTGAGTTGTTTTTTTTAAAAGAATTCACGGATTCATTTCGGTAGGTCATTCCAGAGTCTAGGCGATTAGTGTGTGGCACAACAAGATTGCCAGAATCAGAGGACCTTAGTGGACGGGCAGGCACACAGTGATGGAGAAGGTCACTGATGTAGTTTGGTGCGAGGTTATTTAAGGTTTTGTAGGTTATTAGTAGGATTTTATATTCGATTCTGTAAGACACAGGGAGCCAGTGAAGACAGAGCAGGATGTGTGTGATGTTCTCGCTGCTGCTGGTTCGAGTAAGGACTCTTGCAGCTGAGTTTTGAATAAGCTAGAGCTGTGATATAAGATTAGAAGGGGCACCTGCCAGCCGTGAGTTACAATAATCGATACGGGATGTGATAAAAGCATGGAAAAAAAAGCATGGTTTCTCAGCATTAGAAAAGGAGAGGAAGGAGTGAACACGGGGTATGATACAGAGGCAAAAGTAAGAAAATTTCTTCATGTGATTTATATGGGCGGAATAAGAGAGGGAAGAATCAAAAATGACACCAAGATTCTTTGCAGTAGAGGCAGGTCTGATGAGATCACCGCCAAAATCGACTGGGAAAGAGTTAATTTTATTAAGCTGCATTTTAGTTCCAATTTGCAGGAGTTCAGTTTTGTTGCAATTTAATTTTAAAGAGTTCTGCTCCATCCAGGTTTTAATTTCACTGAGGCAGGTTGTGAGCTGAGAGAGCTCTGATGAAGTTCCACTTTTAACATTGAAGTAGAGTTGAGTATCATCTGCATAAAAATGATAGCTCAGTCCATAGCTATGAATAATATGGCTAAGGGGAAGCATATAAATACAGAAGACAAGAGGGCCGAGGACAGAGCCCTGTGGAACTCCTTGTGTGACTGGCACCAGCTGGATCTGCTGTTGCCAAGACTAACAACTTGAACCACTGGAGGGCAGTGCCAGAGATACCCAGCATGTTCTCCATTCTCGACAGTAAAATGTCATGTCTGACAGTGTCAAATGCTACACTGAGGTCTAATAGAATTAATATGCTGGTTTGTCCAGAGTCTGCTGCCATAAACAAATCATTAGTTACCTGTAGCAAAGCAGTTTCACAGCTGTATCGCATCCTAAAACCAGATTGAAAGGGTTCCATCAAGTTATAAGTGGTTAAGCAATTGGTGAGCTGGAAGGCTACAACACGCTCAAGGACTTTTGACAGGAAAGTTAAGTGGGAAATAGGCCAGAAATTGTTAAGATTGTCAGCATCAAGACCAGACTTTTAACATTGGGGTTACAGAAGTGAGTTTAAAAGTGAGCGGCACAGAGCCAGTGTCAAGGGATGAGTTTATTATTGTTGTAACAGTTGGGATTAGATAGATAGATAGATAGATAGATAGATAGATAGATAGATAGATAGATAGATAGATAGATAGATAGATAGATACTTTATTAATCCCAAGGGGAAATTCACATAATCCAGCAGCAGTATACTGAAAAAAAGATTATGGCATGAAGGCAGGATTTAAGTAGTGTGCTGGGGATGGGGTTCAGTACACAAGTAGTCGGCCTCATCTTACAAAGCAAGTTATTAACAAACGCAGATGTGACTGGTGAGAACTTAGAGAAGGAGCTGGATGGAGTGGGAAAACAGGGAGAGATATAAACAGATGATGTATTTATGTTAGTTGAATTATTTAGATATTTCATTTTGTTACTGGAAAAAGTGGAGGAATTCCTCACAGACTCCAGTAGAAGAGGTAGTTGGGCCAGATGCGGGTTTAAGTAGTTTATTAACTACAGAAAACAAAACTCTTGGGTTATCATGGCCACTTTCTATTATTCTGCCATAGTGGGTGTTCTTAGCAGCAGTTAGTGTTTCTCTCTAAGCTCTTTGGTGGTCAGAGAAAGCCTTGATGTGCACAGTGAGGCCAGTCTTACGTGACAATCTCTCAAGGCGTCGGCCAGCTGCTTTCATAGATTGCAATTCTGAATTACACCAAGGAGCTGAACGTTTAAAGGAAACCTCCTTATGTTTTAAAGGAGCTGTTTTATCTAATGCTGAATGAAGGGTTGAGTTATAGTGGTCAACAAGACTATTTAGTGTTGAAGGAATAGGTGCAGACAGTAAAAGATCAGAAATGGATCCAGAAAGGATAGAGGGACAGATATTTTTAAGGTTTCTGTAAGAAATTTGTCATTTATAGGTAAGAGGAGGGAAAGGCAGTGAGACACTGAAAAATACTGCTTTATGGTTAGGGAGTCCCAAATCAGTGTTGTAAATGTGGGCAGCAGATAGTCCAGAAGCACAGATCAGATTCAGTATATGACCACCAGAGTGGGTGGGAAAATCAACATGTTGTGTCAAGTCAAAACAGTCCAGTAAGGATAGGAATTCATTTCTCAGTTTAGATGTATTAGTGTCAATTTGGATGTTGAAATCACATTGAAGGATACTTCTCTGAGAATAAGAGCTTAGGTGGGTTAAAAGTTCAATCAGATCAGATAAGAATATTAGTGTGAACACTCCAAAAACCACAAAATGGCCTGAAGGACAGATCCTAATGATCCATATTACTGTCCCCTGCACCTCTCAGTAGACAGAAAATTTACAAAAGACCCAGTTCAATCATTTGGAACCCACAACAGTTCATTTGCCTTAAACTTTATCTGTAAAATCGTTTGCCAGCCAGCACCACTGAACAGTTTAAAAATCAGATCTTATTAGAGAACTTTTGAGTTTAAAGCGGATCAGATAATCCAGATAAGCAGCAAAAACAGGTCACTAATTAAGAAGGTGGTTGGAATGAAAACCTGCAGTCATTTCGGCCCTCCAGGACTGAAGTTTGACACCCCTGCACTAGAGGGAGGGCCACCTGTCTATGAACGACAAGAGACCCAGTCCCATGAGGTTCATTGTGGTGCTGGTGAGTTTGAGTTTCTTTTAATTTGTTTTTGATTTATTACTGGATTCTTGACCTTTTGCACTGTTTTTGAATTTATATTCTGGATTTGTGTATTGAAACTTGGATTACCTTTGCCTTCTCAGGCATCGCCTGCTATCCATATTGTACTCCACAGATATCTGCTGTTTTAGAGGATTTTTATGATAATAAATATTTTTATTTATAAAGATTCTATGTTTGATATTTTGTGTCTAGGTGGGATTAGATGGTTCCCCCTTGAAATGGGCACTTTATGATATTTTGAGACTTTTGTGCTAAGGAAACCAAAGTTCTCAACAACATGGACAAGTGTCTGCACCTTAGAAACGTTAATTACCATTCAAAACAAAATTTGAATGTTGTTTTTTTTAGTTCCTTTACTAAATGGGTTAAAAAATAATTAAAAACATAAGAACATAGTTTAAAAAGCTTGAGACATGAGAGGAGGTCAGAGCACTCAATCTGTCAAGCTTATTTTGTCAGCTATTAGCTAAGCTGTGCCAACATTTCATCCAAATTCTTTTTAAAAGTTGTCATAGTGTCTCCTTCAGCTACATGATTCAACTGTTTGTTGCAGATTTGTACAGTTCTTTGCATGAGAAGCTGCTTGCTGGTGTAAGTGTTTAGTACATTTCCCTTTAATTTTTACGGCTGTCTTCAAATACATAATGCAGTATTTATATTTGTAGTTGAAAGAATTCTACTGGATTAACTTGATCTATGCAGTTGAGATTTTAAATACCAGGATTAGGTCCTTATGCAGCCTCTTCTCCTGAGGACTAAATAGGCTTAATTTCCTCAACCTATCATGTTTTGGTGTAGTACGACATGCATTTAAGTCATAGAAAACACTTGGTTTCTTTTCTCTGCACACCTTCTGGAGCTATAAAAGTATTTCTTTATTGTAGCCAAAGACCAGAACT
The DNA here is from genome assembly GCF_016835505.1 of Polypterus senegalus. Classification (NCBI taxonomy): domain Eukaryota; kingdom Metazoa; phylum Chordata; class Cladistia; order Polypteriformes; family Polypteridae; genus Polypterus; species Polypterus senegalus. Next base: position 200,593,872 of record NC_053156.1, on the reverse strand, counting down.
ACAAACAGTGCTCCAGATGTGCTCTCACTAGTACATTATACAGTCTGAGATTAATGTTTGTTAATTTACAAAGATTTACAGTTTTAAAAATATAACCTAAAATTTAATCTGATGGTTTATTTGTTCCAGTCTAGTGCTTAAATGATGCCAGTGTTTCATCCATGTAAACTCCTAAATCCTTTTCAGAGGTTACTTTCTGTCAAACTGCATCACTCATGTTGTATTTCTAATTGATATTCCTTTTTTGTACGTGTAAAACTTTGCAGGTTTCTATAATAAACTGCATCTTCCAAAGATTTGCAAAGCTTTTGCAGCCTTCTTTGCATTTTTTAAAATTTCTCCAACTTTAATATCAATTTTCTAACTATTAAGATGCTTGGTCTTTGTAAATTTTTCCTGGGCTTAATACAATTTTTTTCTTTGGGACTGTTTACATCTGGAGTTATGATTTGAGATTATTTATTTTATTTTACTGTCATTTTTTGGAAATACTACAATGCCATCTATATAAGAGATACTTTAATCTTTTCAGCTGACAGATGTCAGGTGATAGGCCTTCGCTCATGTTTAGTCAATCTAAATAGGAGTGCAAGGCATGCTGGAATGCAAAGCAAAATTCAAAATGTTTTGTATACAGTAGTTAGATCAGGCAAATTAAAATGGCATTACATTTATGATAATGATTCTGTAATATTTTGTGCACATACTACTAATTTGTTTTGATAGAACAGTAAAATTTCACCATGCTCTGCAAACAGAGGTGAAAACATATGTACTCATTTTGGGCAAAAAGGGTTCTTCACAAAACTAATGCTGGATTTTTATTTACTACATTATTTTCATATAATTACCCTTTCTGTTTTTTTGACTGGAGTCACATTTCATAACTTTCTAGTCATTAGGTACTTCTCCCATGTGATGTAACTGCTGGGATGTGCTTAATAAAGGTTTATAAATAACATTTTATTTCTTTCAGCACTACCAGTAAAAGCCTGTCATTACTGAGGGTTTCGTTCATGTTAAGTGCATCAAGGGCTTGAAACATATGTCTTATATTTTAAAACCTGTAAACTCAGAGCTTGTTTTATTTCTGCCTGAGGCATTCCATTTATTTCCTCCTTTTCAAATTCTTAATTCTTTCTCTAGTGTCCAGTATTCCTATTAGTTTGAAATTTTGCTGTTTATATCTCTCATAACGTGATCTTTTTAGTTTTAAATTTTTAATAATGTTTTATTTGCCAAATGTGTCTATTTTTTGTCTTTTAATGTTATTTGTTTATGGAATATATTTATTTTAAGCCATGTTAGGAATGGCTCCAAAGTGTTACCAGGTGTTAATCGCCGGGGATGTAAAAAACAGACAAAATAAGGAAACAGTCATTTCTTATGAGCACAATTTCAGTTTCCTCTTCTCACTTTCCAATATGGGCTTCCCAATCATTATCTTCAAGAGCATAATCCCCCAATATTTGCACATTTTCTCTTTTGCAGATGTTTTATTTGAATAAATAATATGCTGTTGTTTAAATATCAAAATTATTTGGTATTTAACAAACTTCAATCACTTAATCTCTAGCCTTCTTCTTTACTTGTGTAACCTACAGTTTTCATGCTGACATTTCAAGCCTGAATATTATTTTTTAACATTTAGCCCCAATCTCCTATTTTCCATCATCACTTGTCATTCCTGAATGATGTATTCCCAGTGATATTATATTCCTTTTTGTGATGTTCATTTGGCCACAATTTGATAATTCCTAATATACCACTGTTCCAAGCAAATACTGTTTCTCTTACTCATCTACTTTTCCTAATGCTCCTCATGAGTAAGGAGTAAGCATTTTTTAAGAGAAGTGTTACGTTTTGTATTTTTGGCTAAATTTACTCTTACCTTGATTGTTTGGTCATTGGCTGCCTCCTTAATTTAATTTAAATGTATGTAAACTTCTGTGAAGTTGCTCACCTCTAGAATATTTGTCTTTACCTCTTGTATAGTAGATGCAGTCTGCCTTGTTTGTGAAAAACATGCTTTTAGAAGTGTGGCTGAGAAAACTGAAGCACCTTTATCAATGCACAATGGCTGAATATTAAGCACTGATCATATAGCTTTTTTCCCCAATTCCTAAGAATTTGGTTATGGTCTTAGTTTTCAGGTTACCTTTTTCTGATGCATAACTACTAATGTCATTCTAATATAAACTCTAACTATCGGGTCTTCTCATTTTTTTCTCGAACAGTTGATCTGATCATTGGGTGATGGGTGAAACTAAATTCTTGCTTCATGTAAACAGTACATTGTTTCTAAAGCCAATGTCACATTATGTGATTTCTAGCTGAAGGGGTATATCAGATTTGCCAAGTGCAGTTGGTGATCTTATTGCTTTTGTCATATGTCAAGAATGTTGTGGAGGTGAAAAGAATGTCAGACAGAGTAATGATTATAAAGCTGGAAATTGGAGGTGTGATTATGAATGTTGTTAGTGCATATGCCACGCAAGTTAGATGTGCGATGGATGAGAAAAAAGATTTCTGGAGTGAGTTGGATGAAGTGATGGACAGTGTATATTTTAAGAAGAGGGAGGAACATAGGGTGACGTACAAGACTGGAGGAAGATAGATCTACACAGGTAGATTATATCCTAAGCAGAAGAATCAATCTGAAGGAGATTAAAGACTGAAAAGTGGTCGCAGGGGAAAGTGTATTTAGACAGCATAGAATGGTGGTCTGTACGATGACGTTGGAGATCAAGAAGAGGAGGAGAGTGAGGGCAGAGCCAAGGATCAAATGGTGGAAGTTGAAAAAGGAAGACTGCAAGGTTGAATTTAGGGAAGAGGTAAGACAGACACTGGGTGGCAATGAAGAGTTACCAGACAGCTGGGCAACTACAGCAGAAGTAGTAAGGGTGACAGCAGTAAGGGTGCTTGGCATGACATCTGGACAGAGGAAGAAGGAAAAGGAAATCTGGAAGTGGAATGGGGAAGTACAGGAGAGTATACAGAGGAGAGGGATGGTGAAAAAGAAGAGGGATAGTCAGAAAGATGCAGAAAGTAGACAAGAGTACAAGGAGAAAAGGTGGAAGGTGAAGAGAGAGGTGGCAAAGGCTAAAGAAAAGGTGTATAATGAGTTGAATGAGACGTTGAACACTAAGGAGGGAGAAAAGGACCTTGACCAATTGGCTAGAGCAAAGTACCAAGCTGGGAAAGATGTGCAGCAGGCTAGGGTCATAAAGAATAAAGATGGGAACATACTCTTAAGTGAGGAGAGTGGGTTGAGAAGATGGAAAGAGTACTTCAAGAGGCTGATGAATGAAGAGAATGAGAGAGAGAGAGAACGTTGGATGATGTGGAGATAGTGAAACAGGAAGTGCAACGGATTAGCAAGGAGGACGTAAGGACAGCTATGAAGAGGATGAAAAATGGAGAGGACATTGGTCCAGATGACATACCTGTGGGAGCACGGAGGTGTTTAGGGGAAATGGCAGTGTTGTTTTAAACCAGATTGTTTAAAGGAATATTGGAGAGTGAGAGGATGCCTGAGATATGGAGAAGAAGTCTACCGGTACTAATGTTTAAGAATAAGGGGGATGGGCAGAGCTGTAGTAACTACAGGGGGATAAAATTGATGAGCCACGGCATGGTTATGGGAAAGAGTAGTGGAAGCTAGGTTAAGAAGGGAGGTAATGATTAGTAAGCAGCAGTATGGTCTAATGCCAAGGAAGAGCACAACAGAAGCAATGTTTGCTCTGAGGGTATTGATGGAGAAGTATAGAGAAGGCCAGAAGGATTTGCATTGCGTCTTTGCGGACCTGGAGAAAGCATATGACAAGGTGCCTCGAGAGGAATTGTGGTATTGTATAAGTCAGTCGGGAGTGGCAGATGTAACAGTTTTACAGAATATGTATGAGGGAAGTGTGACAACGGTGAGGTCTGCGGTAGGAGTGATGGATGCATTCAACGTGGAGGTGGGAGCTCTGAGCCCTTTCTTACTGAGCCCTTTGTTATTTGCAATGGTGATGGACAGGTTGACAGATGAGATTAGACAGGAGCCCCCTTGGACTATGATATTTGCTGATGATATTGTGATCTGTAGCAAGATTAGGGAGCAGGTTGAGGAGACCCTAGAGAGGTGGAGATATGCTCTAGAGAGGAGAGGAATGAAGGTCAGTAGGAACAAGACAAAATACATGGGATGGAGACGGAGGCACTGACCAGAAAGCAGGAGACACAGATGGAGGTGGCAGAGTTAAAGATGCTAAGATTTGCATTGAGTGTGACGAGGATGATTAGAAATTAGTACATTAGAGGGTCGGTTCAGGTTGGATGGCTGGGAGTCAAAGTCAGAGAAGCAAGATTGCGTTGGTTTGGAGATGTGCAGAGGAGAGATGCTGGATATATTGGGAAAAGGATGTTAAAGATAGAGCTGCCAGGCAAGAGGAAAAGAGGAAGGCCTAAGACAAGATTTATGGAGGTGGTGAGAGAGGACATGCAGGTGATGGGTGTGACAGAGCAAGATGCAGAAGACAGGAAGATATGGAAAAAGATGATACACTTTGCAACCCCTAATGGGGACATCCAGAAGAAGAAGAAGAAAAGAAGATTCTTGTTTTGCTGGGGAGGAAACTACATTCATTACACTTCAATGTACCTTATTTCAAACTGAAGTTAGTGACACTACACCTTCACCAAGTCGCTAGCGCAACAGACAGGATGGCAGGAGAAGCAAGGCACTTCACTGTCAACAGCATTGGTATCAAAAGAATGTCTTTATGAAACTTTAAAAAGTTATTTTTACAGTAAGGAATGTAACAGTATGCATAGGACTTACCATTCAGTTGTCATGAAGAGTGTGAGCCTGTAATTTAAACACCAAGCACAGACATACGGAGCCGAAGAGTCAGACACAGGGGAGTTCATTGTTGGTGGATTATAACTTTGGTTAGGTTTAATGTCTTTAGTTTGATTTTCACAGTTTATATTTCTCAATTAGAGAACAAGAAAAGTGCACCATTCCTTAGAAAGCTTGGTAGCTGAGAAATTGGCTGCATCATCGGAGCAAAGTGAAGCTCCTGTTAGTGTGTGAAGTAGGCATTATTTGTGTTGATTGTGGGTTGTTTCAGATCCCAGCTATAAACCCCCTGGGCTCATTCTATATTCAGGGAAGAGCCTTTGATTTTTCATTTTATTTTTTTTTGTTGGTTTCACTAGCAGAGTGTTTTTGTTTACATTAATATTTCCTTTGATAATTTTCACTGTAAATATTTATTGAACCTGAACTGTGAGATCTTGTAAGTGACTGTGTAGAATAAAATCTACCACATTTTTATATGTCTGCCATCTTAACTGACTCTTATGGCTACCAAATTACTAGCAGATCACTTGCTCCCGTAGATGACTTGTCACAAAGTTGACTCTTCTCTACAGTTTTTTAAAGGAATGCTTCACCAAAAATGTTTTAATTTCATGTTTTCATGCAAAATGGAAAGAAAAACATTTATAATATAGTACAAGCCAATAGCAACCAATGCTGTACAACAAAAAATGATGTGAAAAACATCCATTGAAACAACAAAAGAAAACAAATCTCATGTTACTTGCTTCACATAATCCACATGCCAGTTATCCAGTTGTATTCTAAAAATGTGCAAAATACATCCTGTTTTTTGCTAAAATATTTCTATATCTGTATTTCTGGAAAAATCAATGCAGATTATAAAAAGGAAATTAAAGCCTTATGGGATTGCTTTTATTGAACTGAAGACAGGAATCTTGACCAAGGAATGAGAGGTTTTTCTCAACTTTTATTGACTAAATAATTAATTATAATATCAGACACAAGTATATGTGAAAACACATAAATAATATATTTTAGATGCTCATTTTGATATCAGACTTGTTAGAAACCTATTTTCTAATAAAGACACTGAACTGGGAATCTTAGTCAGACTTTGGACAATTGCAGTCGCACCAGACTGACTGATTTTGTGGCAATCAGTGAATCATTTAACCTGTGCATATCACAAGTGAATAGAGAAAACATACTTTAATGAGTAAGTCAAGTGACTTGGTATGGCATTCAAGGTGGAAAGAAAGAACATTAGAAGTCTGACAAACAAGAGAAGACCATTCAGTCTCAAAAGCTCATTTTGTTACACAATTGTTACACTGTCCCATTATCTTAACCAAATACTTTTTAAATGTTGTCAAGGTTTTCACTTCAAAAATGCACTACATAAAATAAAACTTGTCTGTTAATCTGAATCATTTTTAATCTTATTTTGACCATTTAAGCTTATTTTCTTTATATGTATATACTACCAGCTAGGCGGCACTGTGGCGCAGTGGGTAGTGCTGCTGCCTTGCAGTTGGGAGACTCGGGTTCATTTCCCGGGTCCTCCCTGCATGGAGTTTGCATGTTCTCCCTGTGTGGGTTTCCTCCCATAGTCCAAAGAATATGCAGGTTAGGTGCATTGGCGATTCTAAATTGTCCCTAGTGTGTGCCCCCTGCAGTGGGCTGGCACCCTGCCCAGGGTTTGTTTCCTGCCTTGTGCCCTGTATTGGCTGGGATTGGCTCCAGCAGACCCCTGTAGTTAGGTTATAGTGGGTTGGATAATGGACGGATAGTACCAGCCTATAACTGTTATGTAATACTTTTGGAAAATGCATGAAAGAATCAATTAATGAATGGCATAACTCCTCTGAACACATTTTGTATCAACACTATCTGAGTGTTGAGAACTTAGGAACTGAGTAATTAGTTGAGTTTTATCCTAGCAGCAGAGATATGTACTGTACTTCTTTTTATTTGTCATTATTTTATTAAGTGCTACGATGGACCTCAGCTCAGTCTAGCTTTGACTCCTTTCACCCAGTGCTGCTGGGATAATCTCCATCTCCCCTTGACTCTGGACTGGAAAAGTGGGATACAAACTGTATGTATGAGCTTCTGTCCTAGGGTTTCTTTAACAGAAAAAGCAGTTTCAAAAATTGGTAGATGAATATTATTTGTTACAATTTGAACCACTTTTATATTGCATAAAATATATATATATTTTTGAAAAGTGTCTGTAATTGTTATAGTTTACGCATGCATATTTATTCTGTCAGAAATATGTATGCAGCACTGCTTTTTGATTTACACATTTTGTAATAGGCCATTTTGTCATGTGCTGTAAATAAAGAGCTATGCTTTTAATTGAACAATCTTTCTTACCATTATACGTGTTATAGGCTTATATAGATATTAACTGCATAACTGATGTAAGTATTGCCATCTATTTTATTATAATTTCCTTTATTCTATTAGTGTGACAGTAAAAGGTTTGTCCCATTACTGTATATATATCAAGCAGACCATTAATAATGAATCAATTTTCCCAGATAAATCAAGTCAAATTTAACATGTTACATGCAAAATAACTAATTGTATTTATGTTTCCAGGATTTAAATAACCTTTTAACAGACTGCCTTTGCTGCAAAGCCAGCAATGAGTCATATCTTTCAAATTCGTTCCACATCATTAATTGCGACAGTGCAGTATCTATAGCAAGTAGCTCCCTTTTTTATTTTAACCCACTCATCAGATTTATAGTGAGACTGCCACTTTCGAACTTGATATAATTTTGTATGAAGGGAGTTCCTGAGTGACAGGCAATTTTCCAGGTATCATTAATTTTTTATTTTTTTTTTGTGAAAATGTTTACGAAGTCAACTAGTTCAATATCTGGCAGAAGCTTTTAGGTAGGTGACCTTGTTAGAGAAAGTCATACCGCCTGGTTTGTGATGTACTTGTATAGAGAGAATCATTTATATTAGTGACAAACATTTTCCCCATGTCAAAAGCCAATAAATCTGAGGAGGTTTCTATTCTGAAGAAAAAATAAATAGAGCCCCTCTATATTTGTATGCCTTCCTCAGTGTAACATGAGCATTAGCATGGTAAACATATGATGAATATTCTTTAATAGTGTTACATGTGCAGTAAACAAACATGGCTATGTACTGTAGTTTTTTTTATGTACACATCAACATAGCAAATATTTCAATGAGCCATGCAAGGTCAATGGAGAGAAGAATGTGAAAACCGAAGAACCGCTTTGCATATGGTAGATGAAGGAAGCGACATTCCCAGATTGCTACAACACCCTTGGGAAAAATACTACTATAGGAAACTAACACAAAACTGATTGTATTTAATTTACTTATTTATTTATGAAAACAGATTCATTTAGGAGAACATCTTTATTGTGCTGTAAAGAAGTGGTATGGCATTGGTACCCTTCTTTGGTGAAGCTTTGCATTATCAAAGAAAAGGTTCCTGGCACAACTGCATATGTCTGACATTTCTTGTGATGTGGCCATTTTTCTTAAATGAATCTGAAAGAAAAATCTACTTCTGCTACTTCTGCTGTAGTCAACAGCCATGCACACTGTTTCAAAGTGCAAAATGGGTACATCCTTCCACCTCTTTGTAAACACCAACCTATCCACCTCCCTGTGTGGGGAAGACAGAATGTCAACCACCTCATCGTTTATACCTCAGTAGGCAAAGACCCTTCCTTAAAACATCTTTCTGTACTATTTTAATCAGGATTTGTGTAATCACACTTTACTAAGTTAATTTAACAAGGATCAAAAGGAAAATATTTGAGTAAAGTGAAAAATTCTTGAGTTATTTTTGTGATAATTGCAACCAGAAAAAAAAAACAAAACAATAAACCCATAAGGGTTGTTGTATGTGATTACAGAGTTCAATGAAGTGCTGTTATAGAGGCCCAGTATGTCTTTGAAATACTTGTAGGAAGGGGGCAGTATGCACTTTTGTCTACAAAGTGGACTATATCCCATTTGGAAGAAAAGTCTTCTCTGTCACACCAGAGCAAGAACAAAATCTGTCTAACCTATCTCCATAGTCTTTTTCCAATAATGGACATGTATACCATGGAGTTGCCATCATGACTGTGTAGCAAAGAAAATGTGATATATGCTTGGAAACTACATGGGCTAAATGGACTCAAACAATATCCTAGGTAGTCATTAATGTCCACCAATTTGTAGGATATATTCAGTATTTTAATTAAGAGTATACATATATACAGTGTGTAATTTTATTTGTGTTTAGACTTGGTGAATGAATAGCTTCACATAGGAAAGAAGTTTGAGCTCTGTTAAATAAAATTCCTGATTTAAACACAAGGTTAAATAGCTTGCACTTGCTGTTTCAAGATTCCAGTTACAAATATATTAGCCCTTCTGAAAGCCATATTTTTTCATCATTAGCTTGCGGGAGGCAATGCTTACCAGTCTAGTGCAGGATGTTCTTAAGCACACATCCCCAACACTCACTCAGTCCCGGCTAATTTAGAGATGCTATCAATCTCATACACATAACTGTCCCTATTAGAAGTTAGGAGAAAATCAGACTGGCCAAAGACTGCAAACACTACACCAACCATGGCCTGTTGGGGAATCTATTTCAGGTTCATGGAGACAATAGAATCAGCCACTGTGCTAACATGCAGAACTTTGCTTTATTGGAGATAAGGACAATGACTTATTTATAAATGTTTAGAAATATTTTAAGGATTTTACTTCATTTAAAAAGTTTTAAAGAATACATTTTTAATATACTGTAAACACAAATAAGTTTACTAAAAAAATATTAGGTTTTAATGCCATTCTGTTTTCTGTAAAGCAAAGAAATATACTGCCACAGCTCTTGTAGAAGAGACATCACTCTTTCTATGTAAAATCTTCAAATATTCAGTAATGCATTCTGCCCTTCTATTCATTACCCTAGAGATTAAAGGGGCAGTTTCACACTACTGTGCAACAGTAACAAAAAAAATAAGACAAGACATCAAGTAAGTAATTTCAACAGAAAATAACGTCTTTCAAATCTGAAATAAGGTTAGCCTTTTCCATTACAATCCTGCATGAATCTTTGTAGGACACATGGAGCCTTTCAGAGTGAATGCTGTTAACATGTGCTTTGCAAAACATGCAAGAATAATAACACAAAATTAAACTCAAAATGAGCTACAATACATGTTTTCGGATCAAATTTGAGCACAGTCTTTTAAGGCAGACTTTAGGACTATCTCCTCCTTATGATACCTAATTATATACACTGAATAAAAAATAAATAAATGAATCACAACAAAGAGAATAAAATGAAAAATGGAAAGTATCAAATTATTTGGAGAAAAACTATGCATTAAGACAGTACAGTTTTATTATAATAAAAATAAAAATGTAATTGAAATGGGTTTGTTATTTGCCATAACATAATAATATTATTTATTTATTTATAAATTTCCCTTTCGGACTAATAAAATTCCATGTATCTATCTATCTATCTATCTATCTATCTATCTATCTATCTATCTATCTATCTATCTATCTATCTATCTATCTATCTATCTACTTTTAGAAGATCCTTTCCAAAGACATTGATTGCATTGTACTCGTCAACAAATTAACATTTTTCCCACAATATTTATTTATTGGGCGGCACGGTGGCGGAGTGGGTAGTGCTGCTGCCTCGCAGTTGGGACACCTGGGTTCGCTTTCCGGGTCCTCCCTGCGTGGAGTTTGCATGTTCTCCCCATGTCTGCGTGGGTTTCCTCCCAGAGTCCAAAGACATGCAGGTTAGGTGCACTAGCAATTCTAAATTTTCCTTGGTGTGTGTGTGCGCACCATGCCCAGGGTTTTGTTTCCTGCCTTGTGCCCTGTGTTGGCTGGAATTGGCTCCAGCAGACCCCCATGACCCTGTAGTTAGGATATAGCGGGTTGTATAATGGATGGATATTTATTTATACAATTAGAAAACTACTAATGATTATTTTTTACTCTGTCTTTTTTATGAAAATAGCAAGTCACTAAATACTGATGCTTTATTGTTATATATGTGACTGAAGTAGTACAAATGTTCTTCAAAAACTTAAAAGAATTTTTTTTTGTATCCAGGCTATTTTTGTTTGTCACTTCGCTGAGATTTTGCACTCCTTAGTCTGGTGGATTGGTTCCCTGCTTTTCTCAACCTTACTGTTATTGTGTAAAGCCATGAACATTATTATGCAGATGATCAGTTTGCACCAAAACAGAAACAGAGTGAACAGAATATGTTAAAGGACTTAAAATTCACATGTTTAAGGTAGAATCCCCCTTCTCTGAGGGAATGTGGACTGATGCTACCTCAGAAAATTGAAAACTCAGATAAAATGGATGGCCATTTTGGATAAATTATGGTGATAAAAGATATTGCCCGCTTCTATGGTACACTGTCACCTTAGGGAATTTAAGTTTCCTTGCTTTTTTGCCGCAGTGTTTCTCAGTTGATTCAGCATCAGTATGCCAGCAGGCACAGTGTCTCCTTTTTGTGAACTATACCAAAGTGTTGTTTTAATGGCATTTAGACCCTCTGTATGAGAAATCTTGCATGGATTTTCTGTGCAGTCCTCATCATCATATAAACAGAAAAATCCTAAGTGAACAAAACAGAAGAGCATGTGTACACAGTCAATGCTGGCTATAACCAAGGGGGGCAATGGGGAAGGGATGAGTGAACCATGCCCCCATTCTCACAGTCATCAGCTACTTGACCGCTCGCTCAGTACAGTCAAGGTTAAAAGTTCAGTATTTATGCAACCAGTACAGTATTCATGGCTAAGCTTACAGGTTAATGCAGAGCCTTGGTAAACCAGGAAGTATATAATTGGCATCCTATTGTATATGAATTCCCTAGCTGTATTACAATGGGCATCAGTTATAGTGGTGTTGGTTAATTCAATGTAGCAGCAGTACTGTACATATAAACCAAAGGTAATTAATAGATCTAGTATGTCACTAACTAACATCACTAAAAGTCTGTCACATGAAAGTGAACATTTCCCTCTTTGTTTGTAACAACCACATTTTAAATAAGATGTAGCAATATATTTGGACACTTTATAATAAGAAACTATAGGGCAAGTCACAGATGCAGACATAAGGTCTTTTTTTCTAACGGTTCATACACACGTGATGAATTTACTTCATAACCAGGTTGTTTTTGATTTATCCAGAGATAATACTCTCCTAGATAGATTTGTTACTTTGAACTAGACCAGTCTGAATCAATGTGACAAATGTGTAGATCCTTCCATCTCTTTGTAAAGGCAAACCTCTCCACTCACCAATACTGAAATTCTAAATTTCTGTGTGGGGAAGATGGAATGATGACAACCTTACAATTTATCTCTCAGTAGGGAGAAACCCCTCCTTAAAACACCTTTCTCTACTGCTGAAATCAGGATTTGTGTGAACATGCTCCACTAAATTAATTTAACAAGGGCTATGATGCAATTCTTTGATGCAAGTGAGACATTCTTGAGTTCTCTGTGATAACTGCAACCAAAATAACTCCACAAGAATAAATCCATAAGGGTTATTGTATGTGATTACAGAATTCAATGAAGTAGTGATATACAGGCCCAGTATGTCTCTGAAGTACTTGTAGGAAGGTAGCATTATGCACTTTTATCTACAAGTGGACTATGTCCCATTTGGTAGAAAAGTCTTCTCTGTTTTCCCAGAGCAGGAATAGAATCTACCTAACCTGACTCCATTGACTATTGAGTTCATTATTTATCCCGTGTTTTTACAATAATATACATAATGTATTCAGTGCACCATGAAGTTATCATCATAACCACGGTAGCAAAGAAAATGTGATATATGCTTAGTAATTAAATGGACTCCATGAACTCATACAACATCCTATTAAGTTTTTGTTATACTTGTAGGAAGGTAGCAGCATGTAGTTTTATCTATTAACTGGGCCATATCCTATTTGGTAGAAAGATAAAAGCAGAGGATTTACTGTATATGATATAAAATTACTCATTTTGAGTGAGTATGGTTAACTTGTAATCTAAGGAAACAAATTTGTGTAGGATGTCTATAGAATTTAGACAAGCATCTTTAAAGCTAGGGAAAAAGTATAATGAACACTTCACATTAGATTAAATGGAATATTACAAAGTACAAAGTCACTTCGAGGTGTCATTTACATATTTAAACATCAAAGCTACAAAGCTGAAAACAGCATTTGTTAGTCTGTTTAGCTTGGGAAAATATTAATATTTCATCTTTACAAAATGTATTTCATATGTGAAAATAATTCAAAACACATTATGCTGTACATGCAAATTAAAAGTTTTATCACTTATTTTCTGCTTAGTTGTTAGTGTGGAAAGTGTTTGCAATTGTGTTAAAGTTCATCAGAATCAGAATTCACTTTACTGGCCAGGTACATGAATGTGTACTAGGAATTTGTCTTGAGTATATTGGTGCAACATACAAGGACAACATAGAATACAAAAGATAAATATCAAAAGATAAAATAGAACATGATAAAATGTGACACAGTATACAAGGGCAGTACAAAGAATAAAGAGATAAAGTGGATTAAAAAAACCCTGGTAGTCTAGTGTGCAGGACAATAATGCTGCTGATATTTATGATGTGAACCAAAAACCTTTTTGCATACACCTGTGTACAAGTAGGTGAATGCATAATAATGAAATATGTAAGTAGAAACACCCATAAGGTAAAAGAAGATACTGTACATACACACACACAGAGTTCCCCCATATATCATCAATATTGGCTTTGAAAAATTGCAGGTGCAATGATTCACAGAGTCCAGGACGGGACTGACTGGGGAAGGAATAAGGCTGGCTTTATAGATGGAAGGAAGGAAGAGGAGTGTCCAAAGGGATGCAGGAGGAAGTAAGGTAAGGAGCAGGGCAAGGACTGGAGCCAGATGTGGAATCTGATTGGGGCTTAGGTAGTCTTTCCTACTCTTTACTATATAATTATTTTATTTGCTATTATACTAAATCTGTTTGATCATTTCCCTAGAAATATTTTAAACTTACATATTATTCAGTATACTCTATGTGTTATGTTTTATCTCAAGTGATTAAAAAGTATACAATGTTTTCAACTGCAGTTGTAAACCTCCATTGCTAACAGGAGGAGCTGTCATTCTGTATTTCAAAGCCCACTTCCTACAGTGTGGAGGGCAGAGTGTTTCAGTGAAATATTAACAGCAGCACTCTGTAGGGAAGATTTTCCATGACTTAATACTTAGTATCACACTATATCATTAGTAGACATAACTTGGAACTCTGCTTTAAAATTCACCCATAGAAGCATCACGTCTTTTTCAAAGACCTATGACAGTTGCTCTCAAATTTAATCCTGGTGTACCCCCGTGGTTACCACTCACCAAAGGTACAGATTTTCTTTTTCTTTTTTTTTTCTTCTAAATGTTAGTTTTCTAATATTGCAAACAAGTCATGAGTTCAATTATGTATTTGCTCTTATCTGTCGAACAACTTAGTCACAAAGCATATCTGAAACTGATTTTGAATTCCGTGAAAACTTCTTCAATTAAGATAACTCTTTATTAACTCAACTGCTGTGCAAAGTATCTTAATCTTTCCTTATCTTTGTGATTTATGGTTCTACAGATATAAACTACTTCAAATATCCATATAACAAACTGTGGAAATAATTCTACAGACTAATCATGTATGTGAAGAACACCATTTATTATCCTGTGAAAGAAAAATAAAAATGCTGGAGGTAGAGAGGGAAGGAAGGGGAGAAATAAGTATCTCTTGCCTTATGTATTGCCCACCCTGTGTTATTCTACTAATAGCTTGCAATGTTTGGCATCTGAAACTTGTCAGAAGTTCAAAGAAATCAAGAGCCATTTTAAAATTCTTCGGAACAGTCAAAAACTCCAAAAGATTATATTTTTCTTTTTCTTTTAAGAAGAATTAACTCTAAAACAAATTCTGTATTCATATGAATATAGTTTTATTCATAAAATGTTATATCATTAAAATACTGAGTGGAAACAATAAAGATATCAGTCATGAGCTCAACAGAAAAAAACTGTCTCCTATAGGAGAAACCTTTATTGTACACCTTAGAAAAGAAATGAAAACCTTTTGATTTGTAATAGTTAGAATTTTGTATAATAAGTAGAAATATTGGTTGAATTTTGAAAAAAAGTTTTGTTTGATAGTTCTACAAGAATTAATAGTTTCAGATTACTGTCACTTTTTTCCCAAGAACCCTGCTGACTAAAAGAAAAAATCATTCAATGCCTGCCACATGCTGCCCTAGTATTTTTATTATATTATTATATATAATTTTTAATGTAAATGTATTAGTTTACTTCAAAAAAGGGGCTTTAATATTTTATGCACTCTCCAAAATTGAGAGAATACTAAATTATGATTGAGTCAATTCTGTTATTTTTGTTTGTGGGAAAAAGACAGCATATTATATTTGAAAAAGATGGGGTTTTTTGTACTTTTTATTTTTATTAAAAAATTGTTGCTTATTTTGACAACTAGTGATAACAGTAAAACTTTTTTAAATATGGATATAATTTTATGCATTATATGCATACCTATTAGAAATAAGAATGGGTTATGTGTATATAAAAGAGGTCTCATTAATGCTGGAAAAAAAAAACGAATATTGTAATTGTACTGCAGATTGGTTTTTTTTCTGCATCGATTTTATTTGGATGCTGAGTCAGCCCCCTGGAATGGAACAGTGCTATTTACCTGTTGTGTTATAGCGCCTTTAAAATGTACTTTACCCGAAAGCACTCCAGTACTGCTCAATGTATGTTTACTTCTTACATGTTAATGTTTTACTGTTTAATAATTTATTTACTACATTTTATTTTTTTTCCCTTGCACTCAGTGAGCATATATATATATATATGTTTTTTTGTTTTGTTTTTTTTTCAAAGAGCGCAACCTTATATTGGTGCAATTTGCTGTTTTACTGCAACTCTTTGAGGGCCGAATATTTTTTCAAAAAAACAGTTTTCCGAAAAACACACAAAGCAATATTTTCACACAGAAATCAGCATCATCCATCAGTGGGGGATTGATCAGCTGGGAATCGATCAGCTGATGCTGGTACCACACATTCATTTTTGATCACTTGTATCAAAATTGGAGTCTGACAAGTCACAGTCCAATTCAGAAATAATATGCAAAACATCATCCATTGAGTATTTTGCTTTATGCATTCGCTTTGATGTCTTGCCAGCTGTCAATGCAATTTTTGCTGTAGTTTGCTCCTCGCTACTAATGTGAGTGTAAGGACACTTGGTCAAACCAATGAAGCTAACATTCCTCCTAGCAAAGAGAGTCAAACTGAAAACATAACAGTCACCGTTTACTGTTGATTACAACCATCAACCCCTCCTTTTGACAAAAGTCGACATCTGTCCAGAAAGAGTTAATGTATTTTTAAATACATATTTGTTCCTTTGTCTTTCATGCCTCCTTTAACCAAACCTGGAGTACTATTGTAAAGTGCTATGTTTTAGATAGTGGTTTGGTGTGGCAGCAGGACAGTCTGTATCACCTTCCTCACTCACTAAGTGCATGCTTCACATAGAAAAACACTCAAAAACAAGAATAACAGTAATAACAGATGAAAATGATGAAATAAACTAATCAAAATGACACCTAACTACCTTCTGACAAAAATTGCGGTTGTTGCTAAAATTTAAGACAAAAGAAGCTGTTTTCTTATCCATCTTTGAAGAACTATATTGAAACCCTAAATTTGTAGACATAAACCAGAAATGATTGATCCTTCCTTAAGGGGTCAGTACCTGTCAATCATAACATCCTAGTTATTCACAATTGGAGGCTGCTTATACATATCAAAGTCAAAGTAATGGACAAGAGCAAAGGTCCTAACCATAACTAATAATTCCTTTCCCTAAACAAATTTTAGCAAGACTTCATCAGAGTCTTACTGAAAAAGTTTGAATATTATTTGTTGTGTGCAGCCATGTTATGTATCAAGGCTGCCATGATGCCATTGAGCACATGACCTGCAAGTCACATGTCCAGCAACAGCCATGGCAATCACAAACATCGTAGCTTCCATGATAAAGATCCATAAAATGGTAGAAGATGCAAAAACTATTACCACAAAATTTAAACATAGTACTTTCATAGACCATTATGAAAAATAAATGTACAAATCTACAAAAATAATCATAACTTCAACATGTCCCATTAGTTTATTTGCACACTTCCTGATTCTCTATCAAATCACTTCATGTGACCAAGAGACATCAGCAATACTATCCTTATGCTTACACACAAAACATGATCAATGAACAGTTTAAATGGCAAGTTTTGTTACAGCCAATCTCAAATAGCAAAAACAACTTGGAGTACAATAGATAAATAATAAAAAATTCAGTGATAATGCTTTACTGCTAATGAACCTCACACACAATTGAACATCATTCATGCTCATTTTTAAACTGTTAATGTTTCCAATTTGTAATTAGAAAATTAATTTTACACAGTGAACAGATGTGGCTGCAAACTTACTCATTTGTTAAAAATGTCTATATGTTAATATTTCTGCACTTGCAGCAATAGGCATATGATAGATGTACAACAAACTGTCTGAATATTATCTTATTTAGAACTGATCGCACTAGCCAAGCTTTTGATATTTTTTACATTGTAAAAGAAAGCAGTAATTCTACCAGCCACAAGGTGGCACCAATGACATATTATTTAGTTTGCATACAAATATCTTGTCATGTGAACTGCCGATTGGAGTTGACAAGCTTAGGTTTTTCACTGCCCTGTTGTCTACACTTTTCTTTCCTACTGTTTCTATCAAGACATACAGCATCAACATCTATTACACCCTTGTTAGCCTACTTAGTATTTTGTATTATTGGATGTTTGCTTCAAATATATGTCCTAAACTGTATTCAGGGTGCAACTTTCTATTGTGTGATGTACTTTTGAGCTTTACATAAGGGAGACTTACTTAGCCGCTTACTAGGGGCTTGCCTAGTTCTTTGACTATTTGATTTAATACGAGCTTTAGGGTCTTCTTCCTTCACCAAGTGATAAAAGTACATAACAGAACATTTATAGCAAAATGTATTGGTTTCAGTTTGAATTAAGACATCAACAACTGAATCCTGGTCAAGAATTACTGGAGGTCCAAGCATTTTTAAACTTATAATATAGGACTATTATATACACCAGAATGTAACAGTTTGTTGAATTTGCCAAAGAAACATTTTCTTCATTAGAATACTACTGATGAATTATAGTATGCTGATAGTTGTGATTCAGAGCTAATATTTTATAACTTGTTGCATGTGACAAAGATTCACAACACACACATTATATATATATATATATATATATATATATATATATATATATATATATATATATATATATATATATATATATATATATATATATATATACACACACATATATATATATTCATCCAATCCATTATCCAACCCACTATATCCTAACAACAGGGTCACGGGGCCTGCTGGAGCCAATATCCCAGCCAACACAGGCAAGGTAGGAAACAAACCCGGGCAGGGCGCCTGCCTACATATATATATATATATATATATATATATATATATATATATATATAAAGAAGATTTGGGGGACCACCACAAAGTCAAATTTTATATATTTGATGATCAGGAAAAGGCATCCTTTCAGCCAGGCATCAACAGCCACACTGAGTCAAGATGGTGGTCAAACCTCTTAAGAGAAAGCCAGGGCAGAAGAGGTGGGGTATTTGAACAGGAAGTGATGTCACTGGTGCTGTGGGTCATCAAATTTGTTAGGGAGAAAGGAGGAGGAGCGTTAGGTAACACCGATAATTCGCGACTTGGTTTGGAAGTCCTTCTTGACGAGAATACAGGCTCACAGTGCACATGTATGACAATTTATTTATATTTTTTCCCATTTAATTCTCTTGTTTTTTTATAATGCTGTTATACACTACCACAATGAAATGCCTGTTTAGTAAAAGGGCACAATGGTACAATGGTTACTCTGTTTCAATCATGTGCATTTAGGAACCTCTATTCACCTGATATATGGAGCTTTTACATCTCTCTTTCTTTGTGCTTCTTGTTGCTTTTGATCATCAGACATTTCAGCTCTCTGCTGGAGGTGGGATTACATTACATCTGGGGACAGATGGTGGACATTTTGTTTTTTTATATATTGATAATATATAATTACATGCTACATTATATATAATTCAGTCATTCTACATTCCTACCTGTGTTAATGGAATATATTTTGTGACTAAAATAAGAGATTATGAGTAAAAGTGAACAGGGTAATAAAAACAGTAATAAAAGGAGATTGAATAGTAGGACTACTGCTTCTCTAAATCAAAATGACACAGCAATTTTGGCATGTAATTAGAATGCCCCTGTGGGCACTTCTCACTAGTGTTGTGTAAGGCATTCCCCAATGGGAGAAGATTTAAGGGCTCACTTATTACATGCTGGAGGGATCTCCTGATTTTCCAGGAATCATCTGAGTATTCCCTGGGAGGACTGGGTGAAGCTGCTGGAGTTAAAGAAGGCTAGTTAGCCCAGTTTTTACCACGTTTCTATTGCGATCCTAACAAGGAACCTCTATGCATCTTTTATAACTTTTATCCCTATAATCTATTCAGCTGTAACTGGTTTTCGCTCTGTTCAGGTTTTGTTCATACCTTGAGCCCAGTGACTGCTGGGCTAGTTTCCATCTGCCCTGCAATCCTGTCCTGGATTGACACGTGAAATAATGGATAATCTGTTCAATAGCCTGTAAACTGATACCACTTTATTTCACAATAATAGGAGATACTAACTAGAGGACAATACAGTAATGAACATCTAACTACTCTCTCAGGATAGTGGAAAACATTTATAAGGTTGCACAAGAGCTTGTTGGTAAACTTGTTATTTTACAGGCAGGAATGTAAATGTACAAGGTGACCCTCCACTGTGTACATTATTTGAGCCAATGAGAATTTGCAGTATGATAATGATTCTTGCTTGACCATAACAATTTAAGGGGCTTGTGTACTTAGAATAATTTTCACCTGAAAGTCAAAAAAAAATAATCAAAACTAAAAACATGTGCAAACTATGAAAACCAGAAAGAAGAGTCAGTTGGCCAGGCTTATTGGAATTCAATAAGAATGGAGATTTTGCTCAACATTTTGGACAGTATAGCATTGCTCTTAAATATCTAATACGGGGGTGGCGGCTCTTTGCTGACTCATGTGTGGCTCCATCGGCTATCGATGTTATCATTTTTTTCTTGGTCATTAGCTGAGCATGGGTGTGGACTGGGAGTGAGTACAGAGTGTTGTCTTTGGAAAGAACTGGAGCATCCCCTTATCTCTTGCTCTGTCTCACTCCACTTTCGCATACTGGAATGATATCGGACTCACTCACATCTTGAAATAAACCATTTCAGCTTGAATGTGGATTTGGTTGCTCAGTTATTTTGATGCCAGACAGTAGTTTAAGCTAAAATTAAGATTCTTTTCTTTTTTGGAGCGAGTGGTGTGCAATTTCATTGGAGCAGGGTGACAACTGACCAGAGCAGGAAGGGAAAAAGAGCAGAGTGGTCTGCAGTGGCTATGAGCCGGGGGAGATTACCGCTCTGTAAGTGATGAGAGTAAATTCTCATCACTCCTTTCTGCCCTGGTCATCAGATTTTTTTTTTTTTTACTGTTTAAAATATATTTCAGATAACTCAAAATGCACTTAAATATTGGACAAATTTCCAATAAAGTTGCCAATATTTAAAAAATATAATCATTTTGTCATCATGTAACTGATAGAAAAGTCACACACATACTTCTGTATATGCAGAAGTCTGTTAGCCAAGCTAACTTTACTGAATCACCTTGGCAGAGTCAGGAAATCGTAAAGCTAAGTGCAAATATAAAGAAGGGCACTGGACATACATGCGTGAATGGAAGGAAATTTATTTTTTTGTGGAATGAAATTGGAAACCCTTCTGTTTGGTATGCCAGACTTTACTTTCTCAATTTAAAGCTGCAAACCTGGAGCACTATTTCACCTCACTCAATGCTAACATGGCGCAGGAGTTTCCCAAAGGCACTGAACTTAGTAAGCACTAAAGAGGCACGTACAGATGTAGACTCATTTTTTTCAAAAATTAAGAAAGAACTCAGAGACAGTTACATTGGCATCATATCAAGTGGCATGGAACATTGCTTGTCCTGGGAATCCATACAGTGAAGGGGAATTTACTGAAGACATGTCTGAAAGATATTGTTGCTAACCTCTCAACTGACAATGACAACTTGAAACATTCTATGCCAGACTTGCAGTTGATTATCACTTCACATCAGTGAAATGAGAATACTGGATATCAACAATTTAATTGAAACACAATTACATATTGATCTTTAGAGATGCAGATATTTTAGCTTTTTTTTGGATGAGTTCTGCAATGTTCAAGATAAGCCACATTTAGCAGTATTTGTATGTTTTCTGTCAGAAGATGGCACAATTAAGGAACAGTTGCTTGACATTGTGCAGTTAAAAGATAGGACTAGTGGCATCGACCTGAAAGAGACACCCATGACTCTAGTCAAGAAGGCAAATTCAAAATTATCAAAACTAACAGCAATAGCTAGAGATAGTGCACCAGCTATGCTGGGACCTGAAAATGGACTTGTAGGACTGTTTAAAGCGGATAACCATTTTCCTGATTTTTGGATATTTTACTACATCATCAATTAGGAGCAAGAGGTGTCTAACAACTGAACTTGGACCACATCAAGGAATCTGTGCTAGAAATTGTGTGTTTTATTCACACTCATGCGCTTAATCACAGACAGTGATCTGCTTCTCCACTGCACTGTGAGATGGCTTTTTTTTCAAACTTTTGAATGCAGTAAAACGGTTTCTGGAGGAGAAAAATAAGGACTATCCTGAGATATAAAATGCCAAGTGGATTTCAGATTTGGGTTTTCTGGTTGACATGCTGAAGCATCTAAATAAACTGAATGTAGATCTGCAAGGGAAGTTAAAAATGCTACCTGACCTGGTATAAACTGTTTTTGTGTTTGTCAACAAACTCAAACTCTTTTAGTCCCATTTACCAAATGGAGAGCTCACATATTTTTCCACCTTGTTAAAGGCAAGTGGGGGAGCAGGTGAGGCCTCAAATGGGAGAATTGCATGTTATGTACCACTGGTTGAAAATCTGCAAAACAGTTTTCAGGATAGATTTTGCAACCTGAAGCAAAAATGGCCACAAATATCACATTCCACATCAACCCTTTTTCTGCTGCATCAGATTGTTTGAAAGCCTCTTTAGCTGCAGATGAAGCAGTATCCCAGTTGGAGATGACTGAACTCTCTGAAGATGACAGACTTAAGAGAAGGAATCAGAGTTTTGGAAAATTGTACCCACAGATAGACATTCTGATGTTAAGCAAACTACACTGAAACTAATGTCAATGTTTGGATCAACTTACATCTGTGAATCTGCTCTTTTCCTAAACTGAAATAAGTGAAGTCAAAACATCACTTTATTCTTACTGACACACATATGAAAGAGTTTTTTCGAGTAGCCACAACTGAGTACAAGCCTGACCTGAGAAGGATTGTGGAAAACAAAGGCTGCCTGGCATCCCACTGAGCAAACAGAGGTAAGAAAAGACCGATGAAAACTGTTAGGCTATGAAGTGCTGCATTCATTTCTTGAGCAGCTCTTTGCAATAGTGTGGGGTTTATTTTGGCTGTTAATACTGGACTGGTTGGATACCCTGGTCTAATAAATCTGGTAAAATGTAAATAGAAACAAATTAAATAAGTATTAATAGTTACCTACAGTGGAGAATATTAATAGGTTAGTTATGCTCACTTATTTTGCCAAAATAACCAAACAGTAGATATTTTCAAATTTGATTAAAAAAACAACAAACTATTTTTTTCTTCTTTTTAAAGCAAGTAACATTATGCACAATCAAATGAAGCTTAACAGAACTAAACTGAACCTGAAGAGAAAGAGAAGAAAGTCAACAGCCAGAGTAAAACTTTAAGAGTAAAAAAGAGGGAAGAGAATCCTTTTCCCCAATATACAGTAAGTGCTTATTATAAAATGAGATGAGATGCGATCCTGCCAGGTTTTAAAAAGTTTTGAACAGATCTTCTAAGAGAGAATTTGATTTTTTTTCCAATTTCAAATAATATATAACATTAGTTACCCACTGACTTAAAAGAGGTGGGTACTAGTAGTGAGATAAAGGCAATTACAGTTTGTTTGGCCTTCTCCACTTTAAACAAATCTGGGAGTACACCAAACATGGCTGTTAATGGATTAGGAGGTATTGTGACACCAAGGCTGTCTGATAAGCATTTAAAGATTTTGGTTCAGAGAGATGTTAATTTGGTGCAGGCCCAAAACACGTGGCCCAGTGAGGCTTGAGCTTGATTACAATGTTCACAGGTTAGATTTTTCTCTGGGTACATTTTGAACAATTTTAAATAAGACAGATGTGCTGGATAAACGATTTTAAGTTGAATAATTGAATGATTTGCACATATGGAGCTAGAGTGAATTCTGTGTATGGCTGCCTTCCACTCCTTTTCTGAAATGTTGAGTAGGAGATCCTTTTCCCACTGTACTCTAAGAACTTGGAAAGTAAGGGACCTTAAAATGTTTTTATATATTATAGAAATGCTGTTTGAGTCTTCAAGGCTGATTAATATTTCTTCTGGACTAGAAATAGATGGGATGAGAAGAGTATTTGACAGATACTGTTTAGCAAAGTTTCTAATTTGAAAATAGTGGATAAAAGGTGTTGATGGGAAGTTAAATTTGAAGTGCATTTGTACATAGGATGCAAAGACATTGTCTATATACAAATCTCTAAATGACTTTCCAAACATTAAAAACTGTGTATGTTTGAGAGGATGGAAAAATGTGGTTATTGTGTAGTGGTACAACAGATAACAGCTTCTCTGTCTTGAAGTGCTTCCTACATTGGCTCCATATTCTGAATGAGTTAAGGACAATTGCGTTGTTAGTATATTGATAATAACTTGTATTTACTGAGGTACAAAGCAAGGAATATAAAGAAGTACTGTAGGATTTTATTTATATTGCAGACCAAGCTTGTGTGTGTTCATCTATTTGTGTCAACATCCAGGTTTTTATAGCTTGTACATTTTCCACCCAGTAATAAAATTGAAACTTGGGTTGTTGTAGGGTCACCCTTTGGATGCATGGATGTTTTGAAGTCCAAATAAATTAGGTTATGGTTGAATCTAAATTCTTTAAAAACTGATTAGTTAATATATATAGAGAGAGATGCTTTGGAAAAGAAAAATAAGCTTGGGAAGGATACTCATCTTGACAGTGTTGATTCTCCCAGCTAAAGTGATATGGAGGGAAGACCATCTATGCACATTCTGTTTAAGTTTTTCCATGCAGACAGCAAAATATCGTTGAAAAAGAGCTTCATATTTACTTGTGATGTTTACCTCTAGGTATTTAAACTGATCTGTGACGATATAAGGGAAGGTGTCCAATCCAATGTTTTGTGCTAGACAGTTCCCTGGAAAAAGCACACTTTTATTCAAGTTAATTTTGAGTCCAGATATCTTTTGAAATTCTGCTAGTGCTGTTAGGACTTCAGGCACAGAATTTTGTGGGTCTATGTAATACCGTATCATCTGCATATAGAAATATTTTCCTCTGAAAATCCAATTTTTCTCTCATCCATTTTGAGTAGAAGGAATATGCTCTTAAATTTGGGTTTAGAAATCTCCATGGGTCTGATATTTTATGATCAATTACAGACTGTGTAATTGTTTTTGCAGTGTTAGATGTTAATCACGACTATAGCTGAAGACCTATCCAGGTCTAGATTTAAAACACAATTAAAGTCTCTGGTGATTATAATTTTATGAGTGTTCACATTAAGAATGAATGTAAATATATTGTGGATAATGTCTCTATCACCAACATTGGGAGCATAGATATTCATCAAAATCACTTTACAATTAAATAAATTACTCATCAAATTAATCATCATACAACTTTTTTCTTAGGTTTCAGGGATTCTAGTGTTAAGTAGGTATAATAATGAATGAATGGATGGTCTTCATTCTACATCAGTTATTTTCTGCTTATATATGGATGCCAGCTCTGTGAGTTGTGTTATTCCACATACTGAATGCTGGAGAACATCCCATTTCATATTTCAAACTTTTTCTTTGGGTTAATCTGCTTCATTAGGTTCCAGTGATGTTCATATTGTCCTGACCTAAAACAAGTCCAACAATTAGACAAGACATGGCATGAATGACTTTTTTTGAGTGTTGATTAAATATTGTTTATAGATGTTATAAAAGAGGCAATGCATTTCTGGAAAAGATGCATTGTTTGTTGGAATATATTGTCACTCGTATGCACACAAGGGACAGCTTAAGGGTTCTGGGGCCTCATGCATAACGCCGTGCGTAGAATTTGCACTATAACATTACGCAAGCACAAAAGCCGAAATGTACTTATGCACAGAAAAATCTAGATGCAGGAATCTGTGCGTACTCTAACTTCCACATTCTTCCGCTCCATAAATCATGAAAAGTAACGCTCGTGCACGCACCTTCTGTCCCGCTCCCAACTCCTCCCAGAATCATGCATCAATGAATATGCAAATCAATATAAATCGCCCTTAAGCTCAGCCTTCTGTGAAAAGACAATAGAAAAGCAAGAGGGAAAATGGAAGAATTTCAGCGAATATCAAGTGGAGGCAAGGAAAAACGTAAACAGTGGTATAAACAACAAAAGGAAGCTGATCGCCAGACATAGTCGCACAGTGCCCAAAATAAAAAAGAAGTTGTCACATATCAAAGTCGCCGTGAAAAGGCGAGTTGTAGCCCACCGTCTGAGTGTCATATGAAAGCTGATTAAAGTACAGAGAAAAAAAAGGCACACAATAGGAAAAAAGCACGAAATGTCAACTTTAATCTCGAAATTTCCACTTTAATTACGTAGTTTATTTTGTCATTAAAGTAGAACATCATAAACTTAATCTTAAAATCGTTTAATTAACCAGTCTGTCAAATCACATCGTAATTAAAGTAGCACGTTAAATGCTTTGTTTTGTATTTGATCTTTTGCTCTTTGTGTGTGAATCACTACGTGCTTCCGCTTTCTCTTTCTCCGACAGGACACAGAATCCATTACATTCGTGATATTACAGCTCTCTGAATAATTACAATACTGAGATGTATACGTGATATCTTTTTCATGATGATAAGAGTTAAAGCATGTTATTAAACAGGGGAATACGATGTGTAATTGTGTGTGACCTTCAATGAAATTATTGTAGCAGTACTGTCTCTTTCAAAGGTACTAACCTCCAATTCCTGTGCTTGCTTTTCTTTCTCCATATACCAATCGCCACACAATCAGCTCTGTAATAGACCTTAAGCCATCTGTAAGCTTACAACGACGATTCTTGAAAACCTTTAAGGAACATTGAAATATCTTTGTAGTACAAGTTTAATTATTCTATCCATCTATCCTTCCAGTGTCGTGTCAGCCCCAGAAAGAATACAGCATAAGGTAGGATTCAATCCATGAACTAGCTAGCGCTGCAGAGCCCTGTCCTCACATGTTTAATTATTAACAATACAGATTATTTAAATAAAGTTTTATCTATATAATATAATCAACATATTTTGCTGCATTTCATCTTAATAATGATATCGTCAATGTATATAAATACGTGCTTTATAAAGTGGCGCAGGTTGTGCAATATTATAATATTATATAGTATACTGCTGCTGGATTATGTGAATTTCCCCTTGGGATTAATAAAGTATCTATCTATCTATCTATCTATCTATCTATCTATCTATCTATCTATCTATCTATCTATCTATCTATCTATCTATCTAACTGTAGTGCAAGTTTACAGTGAGGTAGTGTAACTTATAAGTACAAACAGTTCTGCAAGGAGCACTTGATGGACTGATTGACTGTTTAAAGTTCTTGGGATGAAACTGTTTCTGAACCGTGAGGTCCGTACAGGAAAGGCTTTGAAACGTTTTGCTGTGGCTGAACCCAGAGTGTGCTTGATGCTGTATACTGATAATTCTCTTTCCGATCAGCTGCTGCTGTGATTCCCCACTCAGATACAGTGATATAAATACTCCGAGTGGTGCAGTGAGAGTAATATGGAAAAAGATGATCCGCTGTGGCAACCCTTAATGGGAGCAGCTGAAAGAAGAAAAAAAAAAGGTGCAGTAAGAGTAACAACGCTAAAGCAGTTATGGTATCTGGAATACTATGGCTATTCCCTGGACCATTATATTGTTATAAGTTAATTACAATCAGATGCATTACACTAATAAGCAATATGCGGTTAGTGTCAGTGTATTTATAAAGCCGCATCAGGGATGTGAATCTGAAAAAGAAAGGGTAACCACACAAGAACAGTAGCACTGCTTTGACGCTGGGTGCCACCAGTCTGCAAAACTGAGTGGAGAACTTGCGTACGACAAGGTATGAGGTACCATGGAAAAGTGCGTGGCTTTACGCCAAGTGTAGGTTTTATACATCGCGATTTGAACGTGGAAACGTTCTTGCGCAACATTTCTGTGCGTACGCACCATTTATGCATGAGGCCCCTTATGATTGTGATTCCCTGCCGTTCTGTGGAGCTGTGTCCTAATGCCTTTTCTTTTTCTCCCTCTGCAAAGCAGAAGACTGACAGCTTTAATACCACTGATGTCCGTCCTCCTATACCCAACTCTTCCTGCCAGATGGACCAGAAAATCCAACACCTTGGGGCAGTTCAATTTAGTTATATTAACAAACTAAATAAAACAATTTTCTAAACCCAAAACAAGACAAAGCCTACCCTGTCAACAGAAGGCACAAAGTATGAACTAAACCTAGAAGGAACACCAGTCTATCAAGAGAGCACAATGGAGATACATACTGTACCTGTATGGTCAGGAAAATAGTGATGCCGTCTGAACTAACATACACATCTTTGGTATGATGGATCAAAAACAGTTACCCAGAGATTACCACTTGAACCCATGCAAACCTCATATACAGAGTAAAGCACTATATTTAAGCTTGGTGCCATGGACCTTTGGAACAGCAATGCTAAACACAGTTCCACCTACCAATAAAAGTATGTAGATTTATTTCTTTACCGGCATAATCATTTTTAAAAAAAATCAGCACGCTGCTAGATGGTTTAAAACATAAATGCTGTATATATGCAGAAAAATATGTTTACTAATTTCACATTTTTCATTTAATCATATTTTCTCTTTATTTAATAGCAAAGTCCCATCAGCAGAGCACAAAATAATATATAAAAGTGGAATCAGGATGAGGTATTGGAGAACTTTTTTAGGTGACAAAAATGACAAAATTTGAAAGACACAAAGGTTAAAAGGGGGAAGAATTTTCAGGAATTATCTGAATGCCTATATGAAGGGTTTCTGAAATCCATACTGAAATGGTGCACTCAAAAAAAGCCCATCAGAAGACAGTTCCAAAAAGTGAGTATCACAAAAACTGAATGAACAATTGTTTAGATTAGTGAATTGAAGCTCTGAAGTAGTGCAAAAGCAGGTTTCATAGGATCTCAGCTGTTGCCATGGTTTTATGGAACAAGCAGTTTAAACTGAGGTTTTTGATTTTCAGAGTATGAGATGTCAACATCAGGGTCTTGAAAATTATTCAGAAATGATCAGAATGCCAATGCATTTATGCCTGCAAAGGTGTTATGTGGTCATGACATTAGCAACAGCATTTTGAATCTATTGAAGTGTGTTGATATTTATTGTATGAACATCTTTGTGGAGAGTGTTGTAATGCAATTGGGAGATAATAAAAGCATGGCAAAGGATTTCTGCATCTGAAAAAAAGTTAATGTTAGACTCTGAAGGTTTAATATAAAAAATACAATGGAGTTTTAACTGTAGTTTAGATATGAGTGTCAATGCAAAGGCCATTGAAAAGAATAAATGCAATGCTTATAGAAAAGGCGGGACATATTGGTGGAAAAATATATTGAGAAAGAGATGCACCACTGTCTATATTAAAAACTCAATGAAACCAAAATCTCAAGTGGGATTCTTATAGAGCCCCATGCCACAAAAGTAATGAAATCCTTATAACATTATAAAAGGCTGTGTAGCCCTTCAACATCTGGCAGGGAGTTCTCATGCTTACCCACTCTTTGAAGAAGCACATATGGAGGCACATTAGTATAGTGTTTTACAGGCTGTAAGCTCACTGATTAATGTGTGGGGCACTGTGTACATTCTACACTCACAGGATGGCAGAATTAACTGGATTACTGGGGCTCCAGGCTCATTTTGGAAACATGGTCCTTTAAACATTTCAGTGATACATTATAAGGACAAAAGTCCTTAATTATTGAATTCAGGCGTTTCAATCAAACACATTACCACAGTTGTATAAAATCAAACACCTATCCATTCACTCTCCATTTAAAAACATTTTTTTTTTAAATTGATCATTCTGAAGAGCTCAGTGAGATTTCACCTTTGCAATAAAATGGTTTGTGAAATTTCCTCCCTGCTGGATATTCCACGGTCAACTATAAGTGGTATTATTGGAAAGTGGAAGTGTTTAGGAACAACAGTAACTCAGTCACAAAGCATAAGACCACATAAAGTCACAAAGTGGAGTCAAAGACTGATAAGGTGTGTGGTGCATAAAAGTCACCAACACTCTGCTGATTCCAAGCCAAGAGACAGATAGAGTGGTGTAAAGCAAACCACCGCTGGAGTGCAGAGCAGTGGAAACGTATTTTATGGAGTGAAGATTCATGCTTCTCTCTTTATTTGTCAGCCGATCATTACCTGCCTGAATGCATTGTGCCAACTGTGAAGTTTGGTGGATGAGGGATAATGGTGTGGGGCTGTTTTTCAGGGTTTGAGCTAGGCCCCTTAATTCCAGTGAAGGGCAATTTAATGCTTCAGCAAACCAAGACATTTTGGACAATGCTATGCTTATAACTTTGTGGAAACAGTTTAGAGAAGGCCTTTTTCTATTCCAGCATGACTGTGCCCCAGTGTACAAAGCAAGGTCCATAAAGAAATGGTTGGTTGATTTTGGTGTGGAAGAACTTGACTGGCCCATACAGAACCCTGACCTCAACTCCATCGAACACCTTTGGAATGAACTCGAACGGAGACTGAGAAACAGGCCTTCTAGTCCAGCATCAGTACCTGACCTCATAAATGCTGTATAGAATGTATGGGCACAAATTCCCACAGAAACACTCCAAAATCTTGTAGTAAGCCTTCCAAGAAGAGTGGAGGCTGTTCGGGCTGCAAAGTAGGGACCAACTACATATTAAAGTCTATGTATTTGAATTGAATGTCATTAAAGTCCCTGTTGGTGTAATGGTCCGGCGTCCCAATACTTTTGTCCATATACTGTATATTAGAACTGCAGTGCAATCAGTACACTACAGACAATAGAAACCACTTTTTAATGAGTGCAGTGATTTGCATGAAACAACTGATCCTGAAAAATATACCACACTAAGGTTTATAAGGTCTCACTCCAGTTTGTAAAATGTGACATAAGAGTTGGCAGACAAAGACTAACTGTCTCTGATGGACTGCCAGTAACACCAGATGTGATGTGAGGAGAAAAGTGTGATGGTAAAAGTTTTGAATTTAAAAGTAGGTAGTAAGCCCATCAGCTCAAGAAACTGCTTGTACCTCCAAGTAAAAACACATGTTTCCAGGAAGATAAGAAAATATGTGTGTATATATACAGTACATCATTCAGACCAATATCACTTTTAATATAAAACCCGGAATGTTCAGGTTTTATACGGCATTCCAAAATATTAAATATTTTCTGTATTGAGCAGTAATAAACAAATATGTCAGCTTGATTTATGCTTTAAATGGCTGTGCAGATATATATGCATATATTTTCTATATTTATATCTTTACACAAATTTACCTTGCATTTACACATACTTATAAAGGTTTTTAGTTTGTACAATAAATGCATATTGCTTAATATGGGACAACTAGTGAAAATGATGTAAAAAATGTTTCTTAAAGAGGCTTACTAAAATGATAGATTACACCGCAGTAATTTATAGCACACATTCCATCCTATAGAAGTCATCACTACCCCACCAGAATGGCATTGAGATGACACATAATCATAATTTTTAAGATGCACTACCCCTGGGTTATCCTCCAATTTTCAAACATGTGTAGCAGTTTTTGCATGATGCTAGAACAAACATTCAGACAGACAGATTATACTTAGAAACAGATGCCAGCTCATTATTTGTACAGATGTATGTTGTATGGACATATTTATAAACTGCATTTCTGTTTTTACATTTGCAAAGGCTAATATTGATCAAGAGAAAGTTATTATTTAGGTATCAGCATTCAAAATGATTAGTAATAAATTACTTACGCAGATACTTTGCAAAATAATTTATTCACTCTTATTTTAGGAGCACATGCAGAAAAAATATTTAAAGGGTAGTTTCACAAGTAAGAACCAACAATGTATCCATTGCATTATTTAATGTACTGTTTACCATATACATGACAGAAGCTTTTTTGTACCTAAAATGCATGAAAATATTAGTCAAAGAAATTTTTATATCCTCCAAGTAACCAATTGTCACACAATAAGTTCTTTAATAAATGTAAAACCATCTCTAAATTTAGAATGCAGATTCTTCAAAACTTTTAGGGAACATTGAAATATCTTCATAGTACATGTTTAATTATTCCATCTATTTGTCCACCCAGGGTCGCACCAGTCCCAACAAGCATACAGCACGAGGTAGGAACAATCCCTGAATGGGGTGCTAGCTCATCGCTACCGCTGTGCCACCGTGCCCACACGTTTAATTATTAACAGTATACATTATTTAAATGAAGTTCAAATTTTATCTGTATAATGTAATATATGAACATTATTGCACTTCATCTGAAAAGTGATATGAAGTGCTCCAAGAAGACATCACTTGGAAATCTAAATCGACTTAGAAGCTAGTCGTCATCATTTATAAGTATGCCATTTCTTCTATTTAATTGAATTGAATTCCTTTATTGTTATTGTATGGTACAATGAGATTCAATATGCAAATCCTCCATAAACTTATTTTCCTATAAAATGATAAAATATTATTATTATTATTATTATTATTATTATTATTAATAATACAATAAAAAATGTAAACTATATAATATGAAAGCATAAGTGCCTCAGGTTGTGCAATATTACAACTGTAGTACAAGTTTACAGTGAGGTGGTTGTACTTATAAGTACAAACAGCTCTACCAGGAGCACTTCATTGACTGATTGAGTGCGTTTAGAGCTCTTTGGATGAAACTATTTATGAACTGCGAGGTCCCTACAGGAAAGGCTCTGAAGCGTTTGTCATATGAGAGCAGTTCAGTAGAATGTGCGCGTGGCTGAGGCAGCATGTGCTTGATGCTGTATCCTGATAATCCTCTTTCTGATCAGCCGCTGTACAGCTGTGATTCCACACTCAGACACCATGCGTTAAAATATTCTGAGTGGTGCACTGAGAGTAACAACACTAATGCAGCTATTGTATTTAGAATAATTTGGTCATTCCATGTACCATTGTATGGTTACGGGTTGATTACAATCAGATGCCTTAAACTAATAAATGATATTCGGTTAATTTCACTGTATTTGAAAAAGCTGCATCAGGGTTGTGAATGTAAAAAATCTTCAGCATTTAAACCACACCCCATATAATAAAGAGGGTGCATTTCATTACCTGACAGAAATGAAAATATACAGCAGAAACATTGCATACAATATAGAGAATTAAACAAGCACAACATATTTTGCTTCACCCACAAATATGAGGTTTTTATTTTAGTAAATATTACAATCTGCTTTTTACCTCTCTTTTATTATGTTTCATAATATCAAAAAAAAATTAATTATAAATTTAAATCTGTTTTGAAAAATAAAAATCAGCATTTTGCCCTTAAAGTACTTACTACTCTTCAGTGAATATTACATTTTCAATGCTAAAACTTTTGTCTAAAACATTATGTGCTACAGTGCTCCAGGAATAAAAAAATAACACAAAACAATGACTTCAGTGGCCTTTGAAAGTTGTTTTTCACACGAGCATGCAAAACTACCATGCTCTTAATCACAATGCATAAGGTAAAGAAAATAAAAACTGAAGTTGAATTTCATGTTGAAAAGTAAAATGCAGAAAAATAAATTTCTGCCAAGATAACTAAGTAATTGTTTTTTTAGTGAGGAGTTAATACGCAGTATTTTAAAATGCAATGTAATCTTCTTTACATAAATAAAAGGAACAGCATCTAAGTCAGCGTTTTCATAACAGTTTTAATCGCGCCCCACTAACATTGTTTTGAAAGGAGCCCACTAATACCAATTTGTTCTTTTTTAAATAGTGATATATCATAGATACATATTTTATTATACCTACTAAACTTTTATCAACATTTATCGAACACTATATTTATTTTTCTAATATCAGAATGTACAGTAGTTTAAGTTAATTTGTTTTGGTTTCAATAGATGTATTCTTCATATTTTTGATATTTGATTTTTTCATATCTTTGCATCCCCCTTTTTGTTACTTCGCGCCCGCCCCACAGTTTGACAACCACTGATCTAAGTAAACCTACTCACAGTTAGAGCTATGGGCGTCTACATCTATGACAGGCTAGACTGGACTAGTAACACAGAGGAGCTAAATAAGAAAGGGCAGATCAGATAGTTTTTTTTAATTAGGAGACTGCATTCTTTTACATATTGTACAACTCTGTGATGGCCAGTGCGGTTCTCTATTTTCTGTTTTGTGGTGTGCTGAACTGGCCACTGAATCAACAACCTAATTATAAATACAGACTCAGTAACTCTCAAACCACTGGAGACAGTAATGAAGAGGAGAATGAAAACAAAAATAAGGCTCATTATGAACAATCTTCTCTGGGACACACTACCATTAAGTACTTTTATGAAACACTACAGGGACTCCTTCACACAGTAGCTATGGCAATACACCTTTTTAATACTAAGTCAGTTTTTTTTTATTTCATCTTTTTTTTAAACCTTTTTAAGTGTATTTGAGTAGAGTAGTTATTCTTTGTTTCAGTATTTCTTGAGTTCTGTAATAAAGGTACATTTCCCCTTTGGACAAGCAAAGCAATTCATTTATCCTCATATACTGTATGTCTCAGTTGACCCAGTAGGTGATTTTGTTTTTTGTCTTCATCCTTCAACACCCCTTCCAGTTCTGACAAAATGATCAGCCAAGGTTTGAATAGTTCTTGATTCTTAGAATGAACATTCTATGTTGCTGAATGTATACTTTTTTAAGCAGTTGTGTTGACATATAGACTAAATGTCCTTGCGATGGCAAGAAAACTATTAACAGCATACTCTTGGGTAATATACTGATGTCGGAGGAATAACAACACTCTCTGAAGCTTCTTGACCAGGGTAAGAATACACCGGTCATGCAGTCTCCTTTTTGTTATAATATAAAATATATATATTTTACATGCATATGCGCACCACCGTGCACCAAAATCATTCGAGTGTCAGAAAGGGACTATCATCACGTGATCATCTGATACACAAACACTATATTTCTCCGTGTCTTCATAACTTCTTAATTTTACTTTAAAGTTTGCAAAGGTCATAGTCTCATCACTATATGTCACATACACAGTAAATATTTCTGGAAGGCCCATCAAAATCATTGCTATGAGGAAACCGTCTTTTAATGTTTCCCCTGCACTTCTTAATGCTGTAATGGCGTTCTCTACACGTATTATATAATCGGTTACACTTTCTTCATGTGCCTTCTGTAATGAGGTCTACTCAGTTTACAAACTAATTATTCGTGGCTTGCCCTTATCAGCGTAATAGTGTCTTAAGATTTTTAGTGCTTTTCTGCCATCATCTGCAGCTTCTCGCATAATGAGGGAGAGGCTCCTATAGTCTAGAAACTATATTAATTCAGCAAAGGCCTCACCATTTCTTTTGGCGTCTTCCTCTCTGTCTTCATCTTTACTTGGTTTGTGCAGTATCATCTCTTTTAACCCTTGTAACCGCAGATGGCCCAAAAATTTTGTTTCCCACAGTTCATAGTTCTTCTCTTCTCCATTGAACACTAACCTACTCCATCGGTTACCCTATTCTCTTTTTTTTAATTCCGTAGCCCGTGCATCTACAATACCTGCCATGCGGTTTTACTCGAAATTTCTTGCCAATTACCTCACGCTTGTCCTAGGCCCATAATCTGTTGACATGTAGACTAAATGTCCTTGTGATGGCAAGAAAACTATTAACAGTGTACACTTGGGTAATATACTGATATCGGAAGAATAACAACAATCTCTGAAGCTTCGTGACCAGGGTAAAAATACACCGGACATGCAGTCTCCTTTTTGTTATAATAAAAAAAAATCTTTTACATGCATATGCGCACCACCGTGCACCAAAATCATTTGAGTACTTAACAAAGGGAACACATCATTCAATTGAGAGCATTTTACATTTATATGTTAACAAGTTGGTTAATTTGCCAGAGTCTGTTTAGTTGTTTCTTCAGGTGTAAATGATCACACAAGCCCAGGCTGATGTGTTTCTGCTTGTCTGCACAGTTTGCTAACCCTCAGTTGAACTGGCCAGTTTGCTGCCATTGAGTTTCCCCCCTCTTCTGTTTCAGTGTGCAGCCTGTTTGCCAACTTTGACATTAACTGCACTGTATATTCCAAATGAACATGCAGGCCTTGGCAGTTTATTTATGAACATATGTCTTGTTTTTGTTTATAACAGTGTTTTGCAGTAAGATGGGCAGGAAGCAAGAACAATGGTCTTTAAACCAGAAAGTTGTCAGTTCTGTCTTTATGTTTGAACTTAGGAAAAAGAAGAATACTTTTACTAGTAATCCATACTTTGTAATCCTATGAGCATAAGAAATGTATCTAAAAATATAATGTATGATTATTATTAATAAGTTATCATGACTTCACTTAGAAGTCCTATTGTGAACACTTACTTTACCGAAAATAAGAATTATTTTTGGTCGCTAATGATACCTTTTGTATCTAGGAGTTAAAAATAAAAAACATTTGTTGTGTTAGATAAAAACAATTTTGCTTAGTACCTTGATAATTGATTTTTGTCACTCAAATATAACAGTGATAATCAAGTGAGCTTAAACGAACAAAATGTAGCCTTATTTTGTTATTCTGTATAACTGTATTATGACAATAGAGTCCAACTGACTTTTTATACAAATTTATCATTACAGTTACTGAATTAAGTACTGAACATGTTTAAGCGATGGGGAGAAACAGAAATGAGGAGAGGGAGGAAGCCCTGAAAACAAACTCTGTTATTGAGGAAGAAAGTGAAATTTTTATTTTACATCTAAAATATAACTACAATATTTTTTATGAACAGTTTAAAATTGCTACAAAACCCATTCACGTCCCCATACCAGGCTATTCTACTGCAAAAATGTCACGATTTTGCCTCAACATGAAAGGTCTAAACTGTTAAAAAAAACTAGTTGCCCAGCCACAGAACTTGTAATATTTAATAGACTAAATTAAATACATTTAAGGAAAATAAAAAATTTGAACAAACAAAATTACATGCAGAAATCTTCAAATGAAAATAAAATGCTACATCTGCTAAACCAAAAATTAAGAAAATGAAAAAAGACTCAAGACAAAAACCTAATTTTAAAACAAAGTGCTAGAATCATTATTCTGGACTTTTGAGCTCTGGGACCTTTTTATATTCACTTTACATTGATTTAATTCATTTTTCATGTTGTTTATTTTTCTAACTGTGACAGTGATATCATTGTAGTGCCATTGTGGAACATTTTATGCCCATTTTACATGGCTGTAGCCATATTACTTTTAACTGCAACACCTGTTACTTGCAATATGTCAATGTCACACATGAGGAACGCCTTCCTGGCTCATCACAGGTACATAATACCCCATTGGGGCAAAAGGGGGCTAACCACCTCATTTTATTTCTCCTCCTCTGCAGCA
The DNA here is from genome assembly GCF_016835505.1 of Polypterus senegalus. NCBI lineage: Eukaryota > Metazoa > Chordata > Cladistia > Polypteriformes > Polypteridae > Polypterus > Polypterus senegalus. Next base: position 200,556,838 of record NC_053156.1, on the reverse strand, counting down.
GTAAAAAAGACACCCCTTGAGGGAAAATAACCCCACCCCTTCTAGCCATAGGGCTATAAAGGTCTGATACCTCCTGATGTCAGCACCCCATTTGGATCCAGACTGACCTGATTTCGAGAGATAAACAGTTCCATGAAGCTGGAAAGGCTGCTTATTTTTGTTTCTGTTTTGTTCCCACAAGTACTGCTTTTGAGCTATTTTATTTGAGAATTAAAAGGGGCATCCCTGTTTGCCCCCCAACACTTTTAGAACTCTTCCTAAAATTATTTACCTGCCCACTGACTGTTAACATTATGGTCTTTACGTAAGCTTGCAGTGCAGTAATACAGGCACCCAAGCACAATTTTTGATTTTGATAGAGAAGTGAAGGACTATCAGTTAGTGTTGCTAAAGTTACTGTGTTTTTTCTGGCTTACTGTTTTAATTTAGCAATTTTGGTTCCCACATACATATCCTGAGAGATTCTTCTTGAAATAAATCACTGTAGTTAGAAATAACATCAGTTTTAGTCGAATACAAAATATCTGAAAAAAATGTCAATTCAAATTATTTTTGTATAAGCGTTCTTCACTGAATGCACACACAGAGCACTGTGACATGTTCTCAGGTAAAAACCATAAATTTTACAAATTTGGAAATACAGAATTAGTACACGATTAACTCAATTTTTCTTTTTGTAAAAACCTGATTGCTCTGTATGGATTGCAATAAAATTAATAAAGTATAAAAAAAAGAAAAATAAGAATTAGTACACATAAATACAAATATTTGTTTAATCACACAGGAAACAAAGTTGCTTGAAACTAATTAACATAAGTAGAAGCCATCAATATCTGTTCCATTAATTAACTGTTGTAGTCTGGTCAGTGGGGCGGCACGGTGGCGTAGTGGTAGCCCTGGGTTCGCTTCTTGGGTCCTCCCTGCGTGGAGTTTGCATGTTCTCCTCGTGTCTGCATGGATTTCTTCTGGGTGCTCTTGTTCCCTCCCACAGTCCAAAGACATTCATGTTAGGTGCATTGGTGATCCTAAATCATCCCTAGTGTGTGCTTGGTGAGTGGGTGTGTGTGTCCTGCAGTGGGCTGGCGCCCTGCCCGGGGTTTGTTCCTGCCTTGCGCCCTGTGTTAGGATATAGCAGGTTGGACAATGACTGACTGACTGACTTTGGTCAGTTGACAGTGGAGGAAAGGAAAACAAAAAACACCAACTAGCAGCAACCCTACAGAAAATAAACCTCTGAAGGGTCAATGGTCAATTGTAAGAAGCAAAGTCAAAGGCAAAGTTGGACAGTCACAGTCATGGGCAGGAATAAGGGATTACTGTTTTCAAACTTTTGCACATATTTAAAATGAGTATGGAGTAATCAGCAAAGAATAGTATCTGATATACAATGCAATGCCTGTGTAGAATAGCACTGTGCTCAATGGAGTCAATGTTGAGTTTCGTAATCATAATAATTTCCATGTTTGAGAAAATATGACAGTGTCATTTGCAACATGAATAAAAGTTAATTCAGTTCTGTGGCTAGGATGAAAGAAAGGCTGAAATTTGTCATTAAAATAATTATTTTTTAGTGAAAGATTCAAATTATAAGGTATCATTTTCTCTAAAACATGATGTGGTACAGTACTGAAGTATCTGGAAAATGTCCGGTGAGTCTGTATTTTTATGTTGTACTAGCCAACCCACGGCGTACCATACGCCGCATAATTATGTATTGATGGGTGAAGACCTCCAGAAAGACACAGTTGTCCAAATGGGGTTGGTTTTGAGGATACGACTGTAGGTGAATGAAAAGATGTAACTCTGGAGAGGGCAACATACAATACAGCGTTTTACACGCTGCATACAGCGATTCACATCCGCGACAAATATGATTCTTCTTAGATGGTGCTGTCGCATCCACCCACACTCTCGAAGCATACACACTGCCTGGTAATGTGCCCACTCGCAAGAGCAACCAATAGAGACCTGCCTACCAACTGTAAGACCATGGGACACCCCTCGCAAACTGTTCCACACGCCGCATACAGCGATTTACATCTGCAACAAACAAACTGTTTTACACACTGCATACAGCGATTCACATCCGCAACATTATTTTTCCTAGATGGTCCTGTCGCGTCCACCCTCGCACTCGAAGCATACACACTGCCTGGTCATGTGCCCGGTCGCATGCCGTGTCCACCCTCGTTCTCAAAGCATACACACCGCCTGGTCATGTGCCCGCTCGCAAGAGAAACTCACGGAGAGCCGCCCACCAGCTACCTGTGTGTGTGCCTCTGTCTGTCTCTGGCGCTGCCTGTGTGTGTGTGTGCGGCTTTCTCTTACACTGCCTCTGTGTGAACCGGTCAGGCACAGAGAAGGTCAGCTGCTGAGAGAGCATCTCAACTGTTGCAGGGCCTGCATTGGTGAAGCAGGTGAGACGGTAATGAAACAGAGGCACAGGGCTTATTGGTTTTTAAAGACTGCTTCTTTATTGTGTTTTAACCTAAGTTTTAAAGGATTGTTTTAAGGATCCCATGGGATACCCCTTGCAAACTGTTTTACATGCTGCATATAACAATTCACTTCCGCGAGAAACATGCCTCTATGAACAGTCAACGTGGCTCAGAGTTGCATGTGGACTCTACGAAAGACGAACATAAATGATGCCGGTTTTCCTGTGTCATCGCGTCCGAGTTGGTGGGAGTGGTTTTGCGAGTTGTCGTTGTATCCAATGGTCTTAGAGTTGGTGGGCGTGGCTCCTTCCTGCGTGCGCCATGGGCATCTTACTTGTCGGCGGCTTAGTGAATCCACGGCCCTTCCGGCATGCTTTCCATGGGTGTCTTGCCTTTCCATGGGTGTCTTGCCTTAGTGAATTATTTATATAGATTCTACTTTATTATTAAAAAATTGTTGAGGGGAATAATGTCAGATATTTGGAATTATATTGTCAATTTGGACATTCTTCTAAACAAAATTCTAAAGTTACTAATATTTATGTAACTTATTATATTAATGTGCTATAATATTTGAATTGTTCCTTCTTAAGAGCCTTTTCTATAAACATTAATACTTTCAGTCCATGTAGGCTAGTACACATGCAACTTTGCTGTTTTAAATTTATGCAGTATTATCTCAGCTATGTAATTTATGACTCCATTTTCACTTTAATATCTTACATGTGCTTTTGGTATGCATCGTAGATGTTTAAAAGAAAACCCCACCAAAAATTATAATTTTTTTCATATGTTACTTGTCCTGTGTAGATTGTAGTGATTTTTAATCACTTGACAGTCTTAATATATACAGGATGTGTTTGTGTGTGCATTAGAACTCAAAGCAATCTTACTCTATGGAGAAGACAGACAAGTGCTTCCTTCCAATAGGGATTACTAGGACAAGCATCCATTCATTTGTCCATCGTTTATACAGAATTGTATACACATAAAAATAGTTCAAATACTTTGGTGTCCTTGTGCTTTTAAAAAAGACAACATATATTCCTCATTTACCTTGAGTTCTTCTAGACAGAGATGGGTGATGACCGCTATAACATTCAACAGGTAGCAATGTAGAATTTGAATCGTACATGATTATTAAAGCTTACGTCTTTGCAACTGTAGTTCACTGAAAAAAAAAGTAAAAAAAAAAATAGAAGCAGTGGGATGTACAAATCAAAAACTTAAATAAAAGTAAAACACAAATAATGAAACAAGTTGAACCAAAATGTGTTACATCCAAGAGCAATATAAGAAGCTGCTGTTTGTTGAAGCAGCACTGCCCTGACTCTTTTTAAAAAATAAGTGTCAGTTAAATGGTGGGGTTCACATACAATTGTAACACAGGAGACATTTACATTAAGTTACTTGCTCAGAGTCTCACAATACGTCAAAGGAAACAAAACTGACTTGTGGTTTAAAGTCCAATAATCTAGTTGCTATAAAAAGAAGATAAATGGATTAGGAACACTTCTTTACTATAGCTGGGAATATTACTACTGGATTTTTCTTTGGTGAAGGTTTTCTGACAATATTAAGCTTTACATAGAAATATATCATACAATTGCCTTCTAATTTCCATTTTAAAAGTTACTTAATATTATTGAAACAATTCCTTGTGTTATACCTCATTCTAGCCTTCTTGCTTTTTATAACAGTAGCATGAATAAATGAATACTGATTATACATGATTATAATATTCATGTTGATAAGGAGAAATGGATCTGCGTTATTAAAATGTACTTTTCTTGGCAGTATTGACTTCAAACTTATTTGTATCTTTAGATTTCCTTTCTTTCTCACCATTCTCTCAAAAAAGTGATACAGTTCTCTCTATTTGTCTAAACGATATTAAATATTTTAAATTAAAATACTTTGAACAGGCAGGTGGAGCAAAAGCATCATTTGGGTAATCTATACTTCACATAAAGTGTACCTGTTTGTGTGATGAAGAATATACAGTACATTCTTACTTAGCACACTCCATGTAAAATACATCTTACATGTTTAAACCAATACAAAAGTGCTGTTTATATCTTGCAATACTATACATAATTTTTAATTATTTATTTGAGTAGGGAAATGATTATGAATGTTGGAAATGAACACCAGGGACCTTGATAGTGAGTCCTAAAAATGCACTTCATCAAATAAATAAAAATAATACAATATTTTTTATGTATTGTGGACGCTAGGGGCGCTGTTGCCCTGTTGAACCCACCAGACAGATGTCCAGGACACACATGTAAAAGCACCAAGAAGATTTCTTTAATATTTTTCTTCAAATAAAGTGTACAAAGCACCACCCACTCCACAATTCTCCAACAATAATCAATACAATAAATCAATAATACAAATAAATAATCCTCCACTCCCAGCAGCTTCGTCACCCAACCTTCCAACTCTGGCTTTCCTTGCTGGGTTTCCCAAAGTCCTTTAAATAGTTCATGACCAGGAAATGTTCCTTCTCCGGGTCAAACGCCACATCATCCTTCTCAAGTAGCCCGGAAGTACTACAGGCTTCTGTCCTCGTGCCTCCAAAGTACTTCCGGGTCGTAATAACAGTAGGAGTCCCCAGGTTCCTTGTGAGCTCCCCCTGGTGGCACCCACGGTACCCAACAGGGCTGAAGAAACGGACTCCATGTCCCATGCTGCCCTGAGGGAATCCAGGGAACCATTTCCATCCAGGGGAGCTGCCATCTAGCATCCTGGGGAAGGCAGTGTCTTAAAACACCTGCTCTTCCTCCTTCTTTCTGTTAAGGGACGTCACGACCAGACTGAAATGTCGGCCATCCATCACAGTATGCTCTATACTCATAACATATTAAACATTTTGAAATATACTTATTTTTTGTAGGATAGTGTGCCATTAAGACTTTAGATACATAACTGAAATAATGCTTGATTTCATGCAACTTGCAGTGATACTTTTTTTGTATTTTTGGTTCTATTTCTAATAATTACATTTCCTTTTTTTTTTGGTATAGTTTCTTTCATTGAGTGAAGGCATAGAGAACTGTAATAAATTTGCAGGTAAAATACAATGACAGACTTTACAAATTCTATAATACACATGCTTAAAAATACAGACAGTAAAACAAGGCCATTTCATCCTAACAAACATAAATGAATCTTAACAATATTTGTCCATTAATATTATTGTTGAGATGTGGCAAGGTGATAACAGAGGAAAGATAAACAAAAACTCCAGGCACCAGCACCTGTGGAGAAAATAAAGCTCTGGGGGTCCACAGTGATATATAATGCAAAGTCATAGCCCAAGGTAGCCATACTCATGGTCCTGGAGACCTAGGCCAACTGGGCACCTACCCTTTCCCAGGCGTTCTAGAGTATCATATAAGACTGTTTTGGGCAGTCTAAGAAGACAAAAATGACTAGCAGAGATACATCGTGCAAACCTAAGCAGCAGCTCTAATTAGGTCATGACAGACCAATTTAATGTAGGTAATCTTCAGCCTGAATTTAAAAGCCAAGACTGAAGAGGCATTTTATACAGTATACAAGCAGGCTGATCATTCCATAGTTTTGTGCAGTGTGACTAAAATCTACAACCTTAATTGTTTTATTTATAATTACCAATAACTAATAAATGAAAGCACTGTTCATAAGTACAGCTGGTATCCATCCATCCATTTTCCAACTCGCTGAATCCGAATACGGGGTCTCGGGGGGTCTGCTGGAGCCAATCCCAGCCAACATAGGGTACAAGGCAGGAACCAATCCCGGGCAGAGTGCCAACCCACCGCAGGACACACACAAACACACCCACAAACCAAGCACACACTAGGGCCGATGTATAATCACCAATCCACCTAACCTGCATGTCCTTGGACTGTGGGAGGAAACCGGAGTGCCCGGAAGAAACCCACGCAGACACGGGGAGAACATGCAAACTCCACGCAGGGAGGACCCGGGAAGCGAACCAAGGTCTCCTAACTGCGAGGCAGCAGCGCCACCACTGCATCACTGTGCCGCCCTACAGCTGGTATTGTTTTGTTGTAATTAAAAGTTAGACCTGATTGACAAGTTGCCAACATGGACTTTTGTTAAAAACTAACACCTTAATCATGCTGCTGTCAGAAAAGGGTTTTTCCTTACTAACATAATACAACAGAGTTACAGTGCTTTATCACTTTGATAATTAGCCAGGATTGACTGATAGTTCAATGTATTTGGTAAAAACTTCATATATTACGCAGCCCATATTCTGGGTAGAAAAAGGTAAACAAAATAATTAGCTGATCATAAACCAGTTTACAGGGGTTGATACAAATTTCTTAAGAACACTGCAAGATCAAAGAGACGTAGCATCTTTTCTGGCAGCATCCAGCATGAAGCAGCACAGAAGTCTGAATATTCATTTGCTGGACATGCAAACACACACCCACTCTAAATTGTTCTGAGCTGAAGTAAAAACTTCACCCAAAAATTATACTTTTTTTTTTATACATTACTTACCCCATGCAGTTTGTAGTGGCAGCCAAGACATTTTTTTAACTTATGTTTCCATGGAGAAAGCACATGGCAAAGATTCTGATTAATCGAACCCAATAGTGGCCAGCGCTGGAGAAAAAAACGCCCATGTGAAAAAGAAAAAATTCTAATGTAATACGTTTCACATAATTCGCTTGTCTAAATCCATTTATATGCACAAAATGTGTAAAAACATTTAACAAAATATCATATTTGGCGTGGGTATTCCTTTAATCTAAGAGGAAACTTGTCTTACAACATTTTACAATACATTGTGTAAAAGCTCAAGAAAAATCTTGTAATACTGTTGACAAGGCAGTGCATAATTAATTACATTTATCTCATTAAATATCTCTTGGGTTGTAGTTGAACAGTTAGTATGAATAAATCAACTATCATTCAATATGGCATTTTGGCAATTGAACAAATTTAATGCGTACATCTAACATTCAATGTTGTTATTTTTAGCAGCAAGAGGTTGATTAGGTTGCCCTAGATGCCCATCTCAACTCAAAGCCTGATATAATTCATGTCTAGAATAAAAAAACAAAGTTGAAACAAAATGTAATATTTTACTATTAAGTGACAAAAACAGAGATGTGGCTTTTAGAAAGAAGAGACAGAAAGTCTATTAATGAGCAATATTGATTGCATCTTAGTTCCTGGAGCACTGTTTGGGTAGAAATAGTTATAGCATTGTGATATATAATGCTTTAAAGGATGGCATGGTGGCACATTTCAAAGATGTACTGTATGTACGTTTACTTGGAAATTCTAAATTGTTTCTGTCAGAGAATGGGCTCTCAGTAAATTATCACTCTAAGATGGGTTGGTGCCCATCTTATGTCCAGAACTGCAGAATATAACTTCCAACCCTCTGTGTTCTCTGAATGTAATGTTATTTCACTAATGTACAGCAAAACACACCTATATATATTGATCTGCTACTTTTGTTAAAGTGCAAATCACAGTCTTATTGGGATATTCCTACAGCAGGTTTTGGCCAGGGAAGAATAAGATTTGTGGAGCAGATTGAAATTTGCATCCTCAAGACCAGTCTTAGAGAAACTGCAGTGGGTCCAGGTGGTCTACCACAAGAGGATTCATATAGTCCACGACTAGTCTATCAAAGGTCTTCATGATGTGAGACATCTTCTCTGTAGTCATTAGGTGAAGAGGCGCCTTCTTCTTTGGATCAGGAACAATGCAGGATGTTTTCCAAAGCAGCAGCACATTTTGAAGCCTTAGGGACAGACTGAATAGATGACAGAGGACCCAACAAACTTGGTCATCACTAGCCTTAAGAAGAACTAACCCCATCTAGCCCCACAGCTTTTTTTTTTTTTGTTTTCTGAGGAATCCTCCATCATAGCCTCCAAAATACTTTCTTCATTTCTGTTGGACAATTCTGTCAAAGTATACCTAATTCAATTCAACAAAAAAAGTCTATACTTTTATAAACTTTTAAATGGAATTTTTATGTACTGAATACTATTTGAGTAAAAATTTGGAAAAAACTACAGCAAGAAAGCTACCGTGGCTGTTCGTTTGTCTGTCCAGGATTTTAAATCACCTGTAGCTCGCAAACTGTTTGAACTAAATTTGGTACACATATACTACGTGCCGTGCACTATCTACTTTCAGGGTGATGATTGACTTCCAAGTTTATTCCTCTTTTTATTTTATTGTAGAATCAACTCTCGGCAGTGGCCATGTGACACATGCGTGCGGGCACTGTTCTCATCCCTACCACCTTTACCATCACTTTCCCTACCTTTTCATATCTTAAATCATTCTTGAGGCAGATTGAAGACGTAAGTGCCAGCTAAAGTGAAAAATTAAGAAAAACATACTAAGTAATTGCAACACAAACACTGACTTAAACAGTTTTAACGCAAAAAGATGCTGATGAAAGAAGAGAAGAAGCAAGGTGCTGGGGTGGAGAAAAGAAGAGCTGCTCAGGAAGCAGCAGGCGCATCAACCTCTGAGCAAACAAATGCTAAACGTACAGAGAAAGACGATGAAAACTAAGAATTTTCAAGTCAAGTGTATTCACTGCACGTTATTGTATATAAATATAAAACCAGTGTAGCGCTGCAGACTTCTGTGCTACTTCTTGCCCGTTTGTGGAAATAGCCAAAACAAATCAAGAGTTTTACAATGTTGAAAATTGATAAGATTAGACAAAGAAACTTCTATCTAAAGTATTATTGCCACAATTGTCATAAACAGTAATGCCTAAAATGCACTAAATAAGGTATTTGTGTATCAGCTTGACCATCTCATATATGATCACTGGGGAAGATCTTTAAATGTCATTTGTACTTTAATTTTGCAACAGGTTTAAAATCAAGTAATAGGACTAATTAAGCATAAAAAAACATTATTTCAAATTTTCATTATTCATATAAGTCTACATTTAATTCCTAACATTACGCAAGTAAAATTCACAAATGTAGTTGATTTATCTAGTTGATTTACAAAACTGTTATTTTTATTTTCTAACTGAAACAAAGTGTACAAAAGAGTTTACACTCTGGTTGTATTTTCTTGATCAATTTAAATAATATAGTACATGATGCCCAGGTTGCCCTGCGGTGGGCTGGCGCCCTGCCCGGGGTTTGTTTCCTGCCTTGTGCCCTGTGTTGGCTGGGATTGGCTCCAGCAGACCCCCATGATCCTGTGTTAGGATATAGCGGGTTGGATAATGGATGGATGGATGATGCCCAGGTTGCCCACAACCTTACATCTTCTTGAACCCAAGATATAGATAGTCATGACTGGGATGGGCAAGTGCAATGAGGACAGATAAACAATAGTGGTGAATCAAGAATTACATTGTGCATTTCATTCAAATAGTGCTCAAATAAATAAGTTGTGATCTTAATCTACAGCTTTGTAAACCAAACCTGTTGTTGTTGTTTTGTTTTTTTTTCCTTTCTTTGTGCAGTTGCCTTAACTGAGGCCTGACATAATTACCTGCCTACTGTGATTAAATCAGTTGGGTTTGTGGGTAGGGTGTACTTTATAAAAAGCTTGTTTGGGTTAAGAGTTCGGAAGAGAGGAGAAGGTCTCATGTTTAGCAGACTGAGGTATGGAGAGTTAGGGTTGAATGCTCTGACTTTGGATTTTTTTTTGCTGTTGTTAAAAGAAATATAAATGTTTTTAAGCTAGCCATCCTGGTGGTAATTGCTATTTGAATTGTGGAGTGTGTCTAGCTGTGTCAATTATGTTTTGCTAGATAGCCAGTATAGTGTTGTCCTCCTATCTTGCTTCTGTTTTTGTAAGTAACTGTCTCCATTTTCTTGTGAGTGTCTTTGAAAATAAATATAGTTTATTTATTTTTTAGACAGTTTATTTCTCGCGTACCCCTAGACTTTTAGTAGAAGTAATAATTACAATATGATGCAAGGCACCAATTGATTCTGTGGTGTTATACTGTACATTGTATTTGTTTTGGTAAGTAAGTTTAACTTAGTAGATGCTTTTAATGATAAACAATGCTGACTGTTGTTTTTAGGAGTATGCCGATGGGGGTCAGTAGAGATTCAGTGATATACAGAAGAAAATCCTTGATAAAGTGAAACGGAGATGCATGTTAGTTTTTGAATCAGTCTATGTTCAGCATTGAGTCTCCCTCAGAATTTATGTCTAGGATGCTTTTATAGTTACATAGCTTACTAGTCTGTTGGACCAATTATTGGGGCGCTCCCTAGCTTGGCCTAAGGCACACAGAAACTCAATGCGACCTCTTCTGATGTTCTGCCAGTTAGATGGGTTGCTGAAAAACTCTTTCCTGGCCTAATAATTCATGGATTTTCTGTACTCCAGGTAAGAAATTGAACAGTTGATTTAAAGATTCAAGATTTTATCAAACAGGAAAAAAACAATAAGTGCTAATTTCCATAATGTACAGAGGCTTGTTGGCATTAAGTACTAATGTAAATAAATATTGACATACATTATCTGTTTTTGTCAGTTTCCAGCGATTTATGGTGAGAGAGAAAGAAATGAGAGATAATAGCGTAAAATGAGAATCCTAGTCAGGTTAGGCAGGTTCAAAACTGTATGATCAAAAAATATATACAAGTGAACAGAGTACAAGGAAAAATCAAAAATGTAAGGCAAGGTCAAAAATTAGATCAAAATGAAACCTAGCACTTTGCCTGCCTGAAAATGTGACTAACTAGCCGCTAAAATTTATCCAGCAGAGAAATAACCTTACATGGAGCTGTCACTTTGCTTATAACAAAAGCTGATGTCACTGAAGCACCAATAGTGGTCACGTCATGCACCTCCTTCATGGTTAGGACCCCAACCTTCTCCCATCTGTATTATGTGCATTTTCCAAATTCTGTCCAATTATGAATTTCTGCATCCACATAAATATACTTTGAGTGTTTTATTACGTTATAAGATCACCTATGACATTCACTTACTATAGCACCAACTACCCCTTAGGTTCTTTTCTTAATGTGGGATAGGAAATGACAAGGAATGATCAATTCAGCTTCTTGGGAAGACTTTTTAGACAGAGATTTTACCGCAAATTATATTTTTTGGCATCAAAACCAACAGCAATACAAAAAATAAAATAACCTGAGTGGGTTCATAATGTCTTTATTTAGTCCTAGATGACATTTTCCAAATGGTAATTACAGATTATATATCCTTAATGAAAAGGAAGATTTCTTGCCAGAGAGGGAGCTGCTTTTCTAAGTCCCCAGCAAGCTCCATTTAAGTGTCCATATTTAAATGACAGGCTGCTTGTAAATGTCAATTTTTGCAAATAAGCCGAGTTCTTCACAAGCATGTAAGAAAAGCAACTGAACTAAATACTCCATTTCTGCAAGAAAGCATCAACTGAACTAAACCTATATAGAACTCTTTTTGAAAAAATAGTCTAATAAAAAGGCAGCTGCTCCATCTCTCTCTTTTTCTTTCACCAAAAAAATGCAAACATCTGGTTTTCTTTTGCACTAGCAGAGCAGGCAGTTTATCACACAAGCTTAAGGTCAATTATCATGGGAGTCAAATCTGCAATTACTAACTAAAAAAAATACTCAGCATCTAACTTTACCTTTCAGCTTACCCAGAATACACTGCAGTTCTGTTCAGCATGACAAGACTTTGACCATCTTACCTTAAACCTGCCAATTCAAAAGGTTAAAGCAGTGTTTCCCAAACTTCCCCGTGGCTGCAGGTTTTTGTTCCAACCAGATTCACAATAAGTGATAATCTTTATATATAATACGCTACTGGGAGGGAGCAGTAGAGATGGAAGTGGTGTCCACATATACAAGACAAATCTGGACGAACGGCATCAGTTTAAACTTAATGGGTCCACTACAAGTTGTAATATACATTCACATCTTGTGTTTGAAAAGCTTCACCCAACCAGACCTCTGAACATCCAATACCTTGAATAGGGATATCCCTTCCACCCGCTCTCCAAAATTCTTTACATATACGTTTGCTTCTGTGGACTTTAAAGGGGTACTACATATAAATAATGAAAAAAGTGAGAAGAAATACTTAATTGATTGACATACACATAAATCATAAACATCTAATAATAATTACTCAAATTTTACATTAATCACACTGATTACCTGTTTCAATTCAAAAAAATATACTTTCCTGGTAAATTGTTTTTTGCAATGACAATCAACAAAATACAATTCACTAGGTAAAGCAGGAATGTTTTACTCAGGTGGCTTGTATATAGAATGTTTAAGAGTAAGCAGCTCCAATGACCTAATAGTTTACATTTATTTTGTTTTTATAGTTGGAATACAGGCAGTTGAAGTGATTTGCTCAAGGTCACGCAGTGTGAGTACCAGGATTTCAACCCACAACCTCAGAGTCTGAAGTCCTAGGTCCAAAACGTTAACAACTACACCTCTGCCTTTCTAATAATATTAGCTCTTTTAAAAAATAAAAAAAAAAAACTACAAATTTTGTATAAAGTACTAAGTTATTATTGTACTTCTGATGCCCAATGTAACAAAGCTAGTGAATTCATATACAGTAGAATACCGATTATATACGCCATGATTTACCAAGGCTCTGCAATAATCTTTAAGCTTTGCCATGACACTATACCGGGTGCATAAATAATATATTTTTATCCTCGGCTGTAGTGAACAAGCAGTCGAGGAGGAAGTGACTGTGTGAATATGGACGTGATTGATTGATTGAGTTGGTGCAGGCAGCCTAATTACACAGGGTTTGTATACTGGCCACAGATAAATCAGTTTGTTGTCTGATATACCAAGTTAAAGGAATGAAGTAGCACTATAGGCCTGCTTGATGTTGGCATAACATAGGTCCAGTATTTTATTTTTCCTCATGCCACAGTCAACATACTGTGCAAAACCATTCAAGTGGAAGGAAATGTTGACATGCTTGAAATTCCCAGAAATAACAACAAAAGTATCAGGGTGTTGGGTCTATAATTGTGAGATAGTCTCTTGAGTGACGCCACATGCCACTCTGGGCTCTGCCTGTGGAGGAATGTAAGCAACACTGGTGACAATGTGAAAAAATTCTCTCGTTGCATAATTTGGCCAAGAGTTATGTGTTCAGTATTACATCATTGATTGTCCACAAACACTGCCAGCCTCCCACCTGTTTCCTTTCTACTTGCTCTCGAGTCTCTGTCCGCTTGTACCATAGTGTAGCCAGGTTGATTCACACTGGAATCAGGGATTTTATCTGTCAGCACAGTCTCAGTTAAACACATTAAACTGCATTCATGAAACATTCACTGGTTTTTCCCAAGTGCCGCCAACTCCTTGCACAGAGTTGACATTCCCTATGAGAATCAATTTAAGAAAAGGCTTGTATCTCCATCTCCTAGCCTTTAGTTTAGCACCAGCTTGACAACCATGGTATGGCTTTTTCAGCTATACTAGAAACTAGGTGATCCTTCATATAAACCATTGTATTAACTATTTAACTAGCTGTTGTAGGTGTACAGGGACATGCTGCCTCTTGGTGTGGTCACTAGAAGTAGCTAAAAAAAAAAGAGAAGTGCCAGACATACAGTAGAAAAAACACATTTTGCGTTCATATTTCAAAATTGGCAATCTCTATTGTCAATACCAGCTCAACCATTCAATTATCCAAAAGAATTTTATTGTTTTTCAGTGCATAATATCGATCATTGTACTTAGCAAAAATGGCATATAGTTTAACACAGTTTAAAATTTTGTTAATGGAAAAAAAGTAAAGTACGTCGACCACATGTACTTTGTAGTTAGGCTCTGACAAATGGCAGGTCAGTCTCTGTTTTAATCACTTTTTCATCATTTGAACAGAGAGAGAGTTTGGGGCATGTACTGATATAGTATATTGCTGCACCCACCACACGACTAACCAGCTCAGGATCCCAAATTAGGACCCTGACACAACCGTGCAACAGCACCACAGTAGTTCTAATGGAGTGGAATAGTGGGAACAGTTCTATTATAAATTTCCCATGCCACAGTGTAATTTCTTTAAATAGCTACAAATTAGCAGTTTTGTTTATTATAATATACCTCAATTTCTTAATAATAATACATTTTATTTATAGGGCATTTTACATTAGCAGTAAATCTCAATGTGCTACCTAAAAAGTTTAAACAAAGACAAAGCAAAATAAAAATAGAGATAAAATAACAATAATTTTAGCATTTTTGTTAATATGCTTTCCTAAATAGAAATGTCTTTAGCTGTTTTTTAAAACAGCCCACAGTCTGCTGTGTTCTTAGGCTGGTAGGCCATTCCAGAGCTGTGGAGCAGCGGCTGCAAAGGCTCGGTCACCCACTGTATGAAGTTTGGACACGGGGCGAAGGTGGTGGGTATTTGCAAAACGGAGGTTTCTTGCAGTGGATTGTAGTATTAGGAGTTCCTTCAGATATTGTGGAACATTTCCATGGATACACTGGTGAGTGAGCAGACAGAGTTTGTATTCAATACGGAGGTGGATAGGGAGCCAATGAAGTGACCGAAGGATTGGTGAAATGTGTTCATATTTCCGCACCCTCATCAAGATTCTTGCAGCACTATATTGAATTTGTTGGAGTTTTTGAAGGCTTTTGCTGGGGATCCCGATGAGGAGTGCATTGCAATAATCCAGCCTGGATGAAACAAAGGCATGAACCAGTTTTTCAGAATCACAGAGGGAGAGGTAGGGACAAAGTTTGGCTATGTTTCGGAGATGAAAGAATGCAATTTTACAAAGTTGATGGACATGTGCCTCAAATGTCAAATGGGAGTCTAACTTGACACCCAGATTTGTAACAGAAGGAGAGAGAGTAATAGTATGGTCAGAAAAGGAAATACAATTTACAAAGAAACAAAGTTGATGGTGCCAATTAAAAGAGCTTCATTTTTAGTGCTGTTCATCTTGAGGAAGTTCTTGGACATCCAGGCCTCAGTCTTACCCAAGCAGGAGGAAAGAGTGGATGAAGGTGTAAGAGAAGTCGAATCCAGTCTCACATAGAGCTGCGTATCATCGGCAAAACAGTGGAATGAAACTCCATGCTTGCGGATGATGTGGCCCAGGGGTAGCATATAGATATTGTGGAGGCTGGCCCAGACACAGACAGGCAGACACTTCATTTCACCCAACACACGTTTATTTACACTATTTACAAAGTTCATAAGTGCCACACAAGTCCCCAAAGTCCTGGCCACACAAATGCCTTACTTTCCTCTTTCGGCTGCCTCCTCGCTTCCTCCAGCAAGCTCAGTCCACTCCACTCCTGACTCTCGCCCTGAATGAAGGGAGGCGGCCCCTTATATCCACACCCGGATGTGCTCCAGGTGCTTTCCGGCAATCTTCCGCCGACACACCCCAGTGTGGCGGAAATGCTGGCTGTATCCCCGGAAGCACTCCATGTGTCCCTGTTCCTCTTCCCCCCAGCACTTCCTGGTGTGGCGGAAGTGCTGAGGTCCAGGGCTCCATAGCCATGGGGGCACCCCCTCGCGGTGACCACGGGCCCCTACAGGGTGGAGCTTCAAAGCTCTGTATCCGTGGACCTCAAAGGAACCAGGGCGGCTGCCCCCACGTGGTCTGAAATGGGTGCATGCCCTCTTCCGGTCCTCCAAGGCATCCCGGCCAGGTCGTCGCCCCAGGCATCCCTGACAGTATTAAAAAGAGTTGGCCCAAGGACTGATCCTTGTGGGAACCCACAGGTGATAGTGTGGGTATGAGATTTACCGTCCCCCAGGGCCACATACTCAGCCCTATCAGTAAGATAGGATTCGAACCACTCCAAAGCAAAGCCAGAAAGTCCAATCTTATAGTGAAAACGATGAAGGAGAATATTATTATCTACCGTATCAAATGCAACTGGAGTGATGGAGAGCCCTGGTCAGCAGCCATCAGGAGGTCATTTGTGACTCTGACAAGGACTGTCTCTGTACTGTGAGAAGTTCGGAAACCAGATTGAAATTTTTCAAACAGATTGAATTTTTTGAGGTGATCCTGAAGCTAAACCAAAACAACCTTCTCCAAAACCTTAGACAAAAATGGAAGGTTAGAGATTGGACGATAGTTTGCTAACACTTCAGGATCCAAAGAGGATTTTTTTAAATTAGGTCTAATAATTGCGGTTTTCAAGGCCAGTGGGACTAAGCCACTCTAAAGAGAGTGATTAATGATATCAGCAATGAGAGGGCTTAAGTCTGTATACATTAGCTTTTACCAGAGGAGTAGGAAAGGGGTCCAAAGAACACGTTGAAGGCCTCATCCTCTGTATGATACCCTCAACTTCTTTAACTGTGGTACAGCAGGACTGGGAGAGGCAGCCCATTGGCTCTGATGTGGAAACATCCAGCGATGGAGGGCTGGAGACAGACAATGAGGAGCGGATGATGTCTACCTTAGAGGTGAAATATTCAATAAAATTATTGCACTGCTCCTCTGTGGAATTATTACAGGTGAAGATATGAGGATTGAGTAAATGATTTATTACGGAACAAAGTTGTTTGGAATTTCCAGGTCTGTTGTTGATTAAATTTGAATAATATTGAGATCTGGCAGTGGTCAGTGCTCTGGAGTAGTTTTTATGATGTTCCCAATAAGCTAGTTTGTGGACCATTAAACTGGTTGCAACAAAATTCCGCTCAAGGGCTTGCCCAACTGCTTTTATCTGTCGAAGCTCACTTGTAAACCACGGGGCAGATTTTACAAAAGAGACCACTCGTGATTTAACTGGGTTATGTGTCTCAAGGATGTTCTGGAGCCAATTCTTGTAATGATCGACTAATTCATTGACAGAAGAAAGGTGTGGAGCAATCGAAAAGTTCTTAATGTCAGAATTTAAATCAGTCAAATTTATGTTTTTCAAGTTCCTGAAGCGAATGCAGCGCTGTAGTTTAAAGTACAGTGAATATGTAGGTAGATCCATTAAAACAATTTTGTGATCAGAAACACCCAGATCAGACACTTGGAGGTCAGAGATGAGGACTGAGCCAGTGATGACTAAATCGAGGTTATGGCCCTTGTTGTGAGTGGGGACCTCGACAAATTGCCTCAGATTTAGGCAGTCCAGAAGCTCTAAGAGCTGAGCAGCAGAATAATTAGAGGGTGTGTCCACATGAATGTTCAAGTCTCCAAGAATGAGTACATTTGATGATGTTGTACAGAAAGATGAGAGCAGCTCATTCACTTCCATAATGAAATCAGGGTGTTGTTTTGGTGGTTGGTAAATAAGAAGTATTGTTATAAAAGATGGATGCTTGCAATTTATTGCCAGGTATTCACAAGTTGAGAATTTTGGAAGGGGGTGAAGTGATAATTTCTTGACCGCTGTTCTTTAACATTTAAGACCAGACTAGAGCTAGCAGAAAGACACACTTTTACTATCAAAGATATAGTTTTGGAAAATATTTTGAAACAGTTATTAATAGACTTATTTAAATTTTCTGTTAAATGCAAGATACTTTTTCAAATGACAGATTTCGGGTAAATGGGCTAAGCTGAAGGCTTTGTAATGCTAAACATTACAAAAAGATGAAAGCTGAAAAGCAAAGCAGGATTCAGAATATTTTGCTTAGTTAGAAAGTGGAGCTTTGGATTCCCATGGAATCTGCCTTGACTTGGTGATAATGAATTAGTACCAGTTTCATTGTTTTGAGGAACTGTCAGCTCTGCTAGCAGAAAGAAAGCTAGGTGCATGTGCTTTTTGGGGGAAGAAGGTAGGAGAGATATACTGCCATTTATTTGACTTTTTATAAAAGGGTTCTTCCAGTTCATTTCAGTTGGTGCTTGTTGTAAAAATTGACTTTTCAGATATTTTTCTGATATATTTATGAAGTGATCAGCTCAGTTGCAAAGGAGCCTCTCATTTGAAAATGAACAATTAAATGGAGCTTACAGGATTATGGTTAAAAGGAGTTCTCTCCCCCCTTGGCAAGAAATCTTTATTGTCATTTGTTGTTTAAGAATATATCATCAATAGGAACTGGTAGGTGTGATCTGGAACTGAATGAAGTCTACTTGAACCCAGCCAGGTTGTCAAATTCTTTGTGCTGCTTATGTTTATTGCTATTGGTTTTGATACAAATATTTTTAAGTAAAAGCTTAAATTGTTGTCTCTATCCAATTATTACTAGTGGACCAAGAAGTTAAGATTTATCATTCCTTGTCTAACTAGGGTTTTTTGCTAGTACCATGCGTGTTATGTTTATGTCACAGTTGATCTGATAATGTAATAAAACACAGACCAAAAAAACATAAACAAATCATTTTATCTTTAGAAACTGCAATGATGCACAGTTCATAAAAACCCCTTTCTCACTAAATAAGAGTGAGATCATAAATATAATTCAGAACACTGCTATAAATCTATAGGTTTCCAGACTAAATCATGAATTCCTTTTCCTTAAGTCTTTTTGCTTAAATACTCTATGTACAATAAAACCGTTGTGAGTCTTACAATTAATGATACTTAAATTCTTGAGTTTTTTTTTAAGCAGGTCATGTTTTTTTAGGTTTATAAATTCACTTTTTCCAAGAAGGGATGACCATAAAGGCTGCATGTGTACAAGTGTTAAAAAGAATATTGTGCTTAAGTAACGAGCACATTGATAAGAAAATGAGTTTAAACTGCAAATCTTCAAAGCTTGCCCTTGACATTGAAGACATTAAAAAACGTAATTGAGAATTAATGATTATTCACTGCAGTATTGTTACAAAAATTAAATGAGGCTATAATATTCTCTTGTAGAAAGCAGACCTATAGACATAATTGTATTCTATTTTTTATTTAAATGGCCAGAAAAGATAATTATCTCAAGAGTAGTTATTGCACAAGAATGTGTTTCATACAAAAACATGAAAAAATTTAAATTGATGTTCTTCATTTTTAACTGCAGTTTAGATAGTAAATCTTTTATTTTTCAAAGTGCTCCCTTAAGTAATCTTTTAAGTAGATTCATATGCTATCATTTACATGCATGACCCTTATAGCAGCTGGGAAAAAAAGAATATAAAAAATAAGATTAAAACTTGACTTCACTTGATCAAATGAATCATAAAGAATGAATATAATGCTTCAGTGGTGTAGTAAGCATTTGCAGGGTTATTTTAAATGAATGGTCCACGCTGTCCATTTTAATCAAGGCAATATATTACACTTTCAACAATTTCACTCTTGTAAATCAAATTAGGTAAACAGCATTTGTTAGGTAGGCAGAAAAAGACACATCTAAAATATTTAGTTTATACAAATTGTATGGACTGGCATCTTACAGGGATGTTTCCAGCCTTGCAACCAGCATGGTTAGGGTAGGTTTTGTCCATCTACAACTTTAAATTGGATTAAGCGGGTCTGAGAATGTTATTATAGATTAAAACTATCTGTGAAGACTGTCACTCCAATACAAAAGCACAATTTGTCAACTAAATTCTGCTTTTTGTGTTACTCTACTTTATATTCTTTAATTAACTGTGTTTTTCATCAGTACTATTATTACAATACTACTGTAATTTCTGATCAGCTAATAAACACCCACATATAACTAACCTTCTTTTATGTCAGGAGTATTTTGTCTCATGTATATCACCAAAATGTTTTTCAGTTTCCTCTTCCAAATTGCATTTAAATAATATACGGAAATTATTTTAATAATCTACTACCTTATTTGTTTTGGACAAATTTCCACACATTATGTTAGGTAAACACATTTTATTCTTTATATGACAACTGCAAATTGTATAGTATAAAAATAATTGTTGTTTCCAGATATTGGTTTATTATAGCAAACACTTTACTTTATGTAAAAAAACTGAAACCTAGTACATTATTTTGTAAAGAATATAAGATTCACCATATCTACAGAGGCAGAGAGGGCCACTTTCCTTACAGAATATGATGGTGTCTTTAACATCTCTAGAGCCATACTGCAAATGACTGAGGTGTCTCCATATGGTACCCCCAAAATTAAACCAAGAAAGAGAGGGAAGCCATTAAAATAACAGGTTTATGTCATAGAGATTCAGATAAAAAATGTTGCCTGTGAGGAGACCTGTCCTAATGTGGCAGACCTATGCTGAATCTAGAAATATTTCTCTGTTCAGGAAATAAATAACTCAAATGATCTGTTCACACTAGTACCCAGGGGCTATAACTCATGGTGTGATGTAGCTTTAACTGAGTAACTGACATATGATAATTTATTACATAAATATTATGCATTTGCTAACAACCTCCTAGCAGTAACAGAGAATATCAAGGAAGTACAGTAATCCCTCGCTATATCGCGCTTCAAATTTCGCGACGTCACTCTATCGTGGATTTTAAATGTAAGCATATCTAAATATACAGTATATCACGGATTTTTCGCTGGTTCGCGGATTTCTGCAGACAATGGGTCTTTTAATTTATGGTACATGCTTCCTCAGTTTGTTTGCCCAGTTGATTTCATACAAGGGACGCTATTGGCGGATGGCTTAGAAGCTACCCAATCAGAGCATGTACAAAGTATTACATATTAACTAAAACTCCTCAATGCTATAAGATATGCTTCCCGCGCGGTGCTTGATTGTTTGCTTTTCTCAACCTCTCTGACATTCTCTGCGCCTGACGGAGGGGGTGTGAGCAGAGGGGCTGTTTGCACAGAGGCTGTTTGCCTAGAGGATACGGACGCTCCTCTACAAAATGCCGCTTTATTGCGGTGCTTCGGCATACTTAAAAGCACATATTGATTTTTTGATTGTTTGCTTTTATCTCGCTCTCTCTCTCTGACATTCTCTGCTCCTGACGGCGCTCCTTTGAAGAGAAGATATGTTTGCATTCTTTTAATTGTGAGAAAGAACTGTTATCTCTGTCTTGTCATGGAGCACAGTTTAAACTTTTGACTAAAGGGTGTTATTTCATTTCTAGAGGGCTCTAATAATGTTAACAGTGTGGGAGAGTTTATAAGGGCTTAAAATATATAAAACTAACCATACAAACATATGGTTTCTACTTTGCGGATTTTCATCTATCATGATTTGGAAACAGTAGAGGGAAAAGTACTGCATAGATTAAATAGGCTACAATCTAACAAATCACCAGAACTAGATTACATTTACCTTAAAGTACTTAAGAACATAAGAAATTTAACAAACAAGGGGAGACCATTCAATCCATCAAGCGTGTTAATAATAATTCTTTGCATTTGTATAGCGCTTGCAGTTTAAGGGCTTTGCTCAAGGGCCCAACAGAGAAGAATCCTTTATGGCATTTACGGGATTCGAACTTGCCAGTGCAGATCCCTAGCCTCAGAGCTACCACTCCGCCTGTTTGTTTAGCTAATAACTAAGCTCTACCAATATCTCATCCAGATAATTTTTCAAGGTTGTCAAGGTTTCTGCTTCCATTACATGTCACGACTGTTTGTTCCAGATTCTCACAACTCCTTGAGTAAAGCAGCGCTTCTTGGTTCAGTCCTACATGCATTTCCCCTTAATTTCCATAGATGTCATTGGGTATGTGATTCACCCTTAATTTCAAAGAATTCTGCTTAATTTACTTTGTCTTTGAGTATTTT
This sequence comes from Polypterus senegalus, assembly GCF_016835505.1. Lineage (NCBI taxonomy): Eukaryota > Metazoa > Chordata > Cladistia > Polypteriformes > Polypteridae > Polypterus > Polypterus senegalus. The sequence goes on along the minus strand of NC_053156.1, from coordinate 200,534,834 downwards.
GGAGACCTGGATTAGGTCCCCGTGCAACCTTCTAAGTTTGAGACTAAACACGATTAATTCTCTGAGCTTCGAAATCCTGGGATGCATCTAGTTCTTCTTCTTTGCACAGATTCAAGTGCTGCAATGTCTTTCTTGTATTATGGTAGCCAAAATTGTGCACAATACACAAGATGGGGGTCTCACTTTCATAGGAAAATGAAGAGAAGTTTATTTTGGTTAATTAATTATCAGCTTTAGTTTTGGTAATGCCAGATAAATTAATGATATAATTCTGTAAGGCTTCTACTTTATTTTCCTTACCTTTCTCTAAAGGTGGCAGTCACTGACCATTCAACTTACATCAAGGTAACAGAAGCACACTAGTTTTAAGAAAGAGAATAATACAATTTATTGATAAACACAAGGAATAAAAAAACATAATAACTGCATATATATTGACACAGAAGACAGGGCACAAGACAGACTAGTCAGATAAATATATAACACAAAAGAGACTGGCTGTTTACTTTTTATTTAGAGTTCTAATTTATCTTGGCACAGATAAACAGTTTTACAATACGAAATCTTTAAGAATGGAGTCTGATGTTTTGTGAAGTTGTTGCTGCTGTTGCTCTGGGTTCAATTAGAGGACATTTCTGGCATTGGCCAGTTTTATTACATGGCCCTTATTGACGGTGTGTGGTGATGTTGCCTTAGCTCACTGTTAGGCTTTTTACTGTGAAGTGGTGGAAAAATGTATGAATTTAGTTAATACCACACGTATTGTAAAGGCATTAAAAGTAAGGTGCGAAATTATATACCCAAATCATCAGTACTGCAAAGCTGCATTCTCCCTTTGGCCAAAAAAACTAACATTACTAACAGTTTCATTTCAGTTGACAGGGCACCGATTCTCTGCATAGATGAAATGATCACATGACATGCAAGATTTGTTTTGATTATTATTACATCTCTGTCATATTAATACCTTTTAACAAGTTCAATGTTGTCCAGCGTTTCTAAAATATTCAGCCTTTCCTGGGATGTGTGTGCTGATATCTGCCCGAAAGCCATCTTCTGTAAGCTCCTAGTGAGTTGAGAGAGCTCCTTGGAATACTAGTGAAGTTAGAAATAGTTTCCTAAATTAGGAAAACTATTAAAATGCCTTTTACTCCTACTCATAACATTAGGACCAAATTTATGCCACTCTGACATTTTTGAGCCAATTAGGACTGTTTTCCTACTGTGGGATGCTTGATGAATATAGGTACTGGACAGAATACAGTCGTGGAAAGATTTATTATATGTAGGAAATAAAGATATTAGTTATGAATATGCAATGGGAGGTTTGAAACTTGAAAATATAACTTATGAGAAGGACGTATGATTAGTGGACTGATTGCTGCCTACTTCTGGACAGCAGACATCAGCCATTAATGAAACTAATAGGATCTTAGATTATATAGCACATTATGAAAAGCAGTGATTCTCAACCACTGCGTTGTGAGTTGCTATTGTTTATATTGATAATGGGTCACAGTGGGTTGTGCTCTTACCCTTGGTGGATCACAAATATACTTATATGGGAAAAAGTGGCTGTAGAGAACATAATATGACAAAAGAAATTATGCTTAAGCTTTAAAATGCATTAGTGATGCTTCAGCTAGAGTACTGTATGCAGTTTTGGTTTGCAAATTACAACTAAGACATAGCAGCACTAAAGAAGTGAAAAGAATAGTCTTTTTCCAATTTTGGCTATAAAGAAAAAATTGAAGGAGTTGAACCTTTTCAGTTTATAAAAAGTTTGAGACTATTATTAAGGTTTTTTAAAACATTATGAAAGGAATTAGTACAGGGAATCCTAGTTATTACTTTAAATACAATTCTTCAACAAGAACACTGGGATGTACAGTAGATGGAAACTTGTTAAGGGTAAGGTAAGGGTTTCAAACAAACATTGGAAAATTTATTTCACAAAGAGAACAATAGACACATGTAATAAATTACTATTTAGATAAATTAGAAGATCCAGATTGACAAGTTTTGTTCAGATGAATAACCTGTTCTTGTCAACATTGCTCCAGTGTACCAGCAACAGGTCTTTTGTTTCATTTGATTCGTTTCAGATTTACCAAATATGATTTAATGAGAGGACAGGTGCTGTTAAAAGTTTTTAGTAGTAATCAGTAAATGCTAACTTTAAACTTTGGTTTATATTTATTTATAGAGAGTACAGTATAAAGTTGTATTGACAATGAGCATGTGCATAGTTTAGTAGTATCCAATCAGTTAATGGTAGAATTTGTCTGGTAAGAAATTCTGCCACAAATCGCTTTAACAACATTTATAAGTGCTAATGCTAAAAAGGCTAACATAACAGACAGCCCTGCTACATAAAACAGAATGATTTATGCTTGAGAATATTTTTAATTTGATGAAATGCTGGTGTTTAACTACATACAAAGAAATTATAAAAAATAATTAGAAGCTTAAGCTCAACCCCATTTAATTTGGTTCATGGTCATACTTTGTTTCAGCGTGTGCTATAGATATTTGAAACTGTGTTTTTAACAATTCAGAGGTATTAGTGACACTCTTATTCATTATATTTTTGACTGACTAATGGCCTGGCTCTGAACGGATACAGTGCAATACCATTTTCTTGATTTGTTAACTGAACTTAATTTTTTTAAAGCCTTGCCCAAATTCAGAAAATTAACAAGGCTGTTTTCATCTTAAAATTCTACTTTTTACAATATTAATGATGTTAATATAATAATAGTAATATAAATAATATGACTTTTGATTTTAGTCAGTCAGTCTGTATCCAACCCTCTATACCCTAACACAGGGTCACGGGGGTCTGCTGGAGCCAATCCCAGCCAGCAGAGGGCACAAGGCAGGAACAAATCCCAGACAGGGCACCAGTGCACTGCAGGGCATACACACACAACCAGCAGGGACAATTTAGGATCGCCAATGCACCTAACCTGCATGTCTTTGGACTGAGGGAGGAAACTGGAGCACCCAGAGGAAACCCATGCAGACACAGGGAGAACATGCAAACTCCACACAGGGAGGACCCAGGAAACAAACCCAGGTCTCCTTACTGCAAGGCAGTAGCGCTACCACTGCGCCACCGTGCCGCCCTCTTTTGATTATAATTAAAAGTAATTCTAATTTATTAAATCAGTAGTATTATTTTTTTGCTAACTGATGCTCACATAAGTTTTTAGTATCTTTTTCTCTCTATCTGTTCTGCTCAATTCCAATTAATTTGTTTCTTATGAATTTTAAGTTATTTCTTTTAAAGTAGAATTCAATTAACAATGAGACAGAAATAACAAGGCAGCCAACAGCTAACTTGGCACCATTTGTTAATCATTAAGTATTCTTTTTAATAAAATATTTAGAAATAATAGATACAAATTGAGGGATTAAAGAGTTCCATTTCTCTTCAGTTCTTTTGACATTCTGAATATTTTCTTAGAAAAGTAAAATATTCATTGGCAGGAAATTCTGACCCAGAATGCTAACAAGAATGAATAGCAGGATGTATAATAAATGAAAGAATATGTAATTATAAAACTGATCAGAACTAAAGCCTATAAACACTGTAACTGTTTAGAATTGGGTTTGGACACTTCTAGCCTAAGAAGATTGTAGACATAAAAAGGAAAGTTTGGCACAAATGCTCACTCATGTTTGCGCAATTTGGAGTTGTTTTTTTATCTGTCATATATGTTTTTGAGACTTGAGAGGAAATCTGAGTACTTGGAGTAAATGCATGTGAACATTCTACCAAGTTCAAACTCCACACAGACAGCGTGGGGCCTGGGAATTGAATCAGATCCCTCCACCATTATCTGCCCCTTTGTAACAAACCTGTTGTAATGACAGATAATGGCAAGCAGCTTAAACTTTCTTTAAGGCTTTGGAATAAATCTAACTGTTTTACAAATACATACTGGCTGACACAAGTTTGAAGTACTATCATAACAAATGCAAATACAAAATACTGAGGATTTATTGAATCAAACATCATTACTTTTCACTATGCAACATAGTTTAACAGCAATGTCATTCATAAGAATACACAGTGAGCACAAAAATTTCTAGCTCCTGTACATGCTGTTCAATTAAGCAAATAAGAGTCAGTTTTAGAAATATGACATGAAAAAGATGGATGAATAGGCAGCACTGGCCTAGGAATAAAATAATCTCGTCCAGTCCCATGGTATGAATTTTTAACTGCTGGGGCTTTTGGTACCTTAGGAAATGTCTTTGTCTTTCTTCCTTTCTTCAGGAAACTCTGCGGATTAAAAGAAAAAACCCTTCAAGGTGATAATTTCAAATGTATAATTCACAAAAGTAGCAAGTGGTCAAGTTTAATTGGTGTAGATGGCTGGTGCTCCCCACTGTCCTGCTTTTCTCTTTTGCTTGTTTTTTCTGATTAATTGCCATGCTTTCTACTTTTATCTGTTCTGTTAGTCCCAGAAAGTTCAACTAACTGCAAACATGGGCATCAGATGTGGGACATTTTGTATTTTTAATCATCAGCTCCTCTTTTTGCAAAATCATTAATAAATGAGAATTCTCCATAAAACTCTCACATTATTGGCATGGTGGCATAGTTGTTACAACTTATGGCTCAAAGCTCCAAAGTTTTGGGTTTGAATCACACCCCAAGGATGCCCTGTGTGGATTTTGTACATTCTCCTTGGGTTTTTCTCTGAGTAGTCTGGTTTTCTGCTCCAAAATGTACAAGTAGGGTTAACTGATGATTCTAATTTGACCTGTTATGAGTGTATCCATGTGTCCTATAAATAAACTGATGGAGCAGCCAAAGCTGATTTTGTGCATAAGTCAGGAGTATTGTGGACAGGCTCCCTGCAGCTCAGAACTTGAATGTTGTGTTAGAGAATAGATGTATGGCTCCTGTATTACTTACTTTATCTTTCTATGAAAATTTTGATTTCTGCCATTTAGAATTAATATTAAGTGCATTTATTTTAATAAACAAAATACAATTATTTGACAACTACAGGCAGTAAACATATACAACATGTACTTTTTTATATGTGGACATGGAAGAGAGCACACAAAATAGACAAGACAAAAAATATAAATTGAAGAAGGTTCTGGCTTTCCAGAAAACTAGAAGATTCCTTTTTTGATTTTGAACGCTTTTTCATAGATTGCATACACTTTGTGTCTTTTGCCTTATGTTGTAAATAGCTTTCTGTTGTGCTCTACTGCACAGCAATTACTGATATAGGGGGATTAAGTATAATACTATGAAGAAAGATTCTTTTACTTTTTGATTAGGCAATTTAAATGCTTGTAAAACCCCAAAGTTAATTTGTCAGAGTTATTACTGACTTTGATAGCCAGTACCTGCCTTTCCTATGTTCTATAGATGGGCATCTTTCAGGCAGTTTATATTAAAGAACTTTGACTGGAGTGGGTGTCTCTGTTTGGATTTGCCACACAGCCCTTGTTCTATATATGTAGTTTGGTCTTCCTCATTGTGGCCTGTGGGATGTTAGCCCTCCATAGCTTTCATAGGGACTCTTTCTGTGGCACCCTGCTAATGGGTAATATATCTATTTTCCATTATGCAGAATCTAGGGACTATAGAGGTTCCAATGCATCAGAAATGCAAGAAAAATGTGCTTTACTATCTGTTAACAAGTTGGTTTTCTATTATGCCTGAAAGCTGAATCATAACTGAAGCCCAGAATGTAGTCCCTTCCCATCTTGTCTCTAGGCAGATTACAGGGAAGAAGACCTCTGGTAACAAGTTTTGACTGTATTTTCTGCCGAAGGACATTACAGTAACTAGATGTTTTCACTTCATTCTAGCCAGCAGCCATACTACATACACTTCAGAAGAGGTCATCCACTTGATGCTAAGCATGTTCAGATGTGGCCAGTACTTGGAGAGGCCACTGAGGAAAACTCGGGTTGATGTTGGTGAGGCCAGCAGGAGGCATTAACCCTGCAGTCTATGTGTTGATCCCTGTGCCCCAATTTAGTGACCGAGACACTGTGCTCTAAAAATGGCTCTGCCCTTTGGATGAGACGTAAGACCGAGACTCTCTACTGCTCATAAAAGATCCCTTGGGCATTCTTTGTAAACAGTAGGGTGTATCCCATTGATCTGGCTGAATTGCCCACCACCTCCTAGTCATTCTGCCTCCTTAATCATCTCCTGTCATTCTTTGGCAATCTCTTACCCCTTCACTACCTAACAGCTAATGTGTGGTGAGCATATTGACGAAAAATGGCTGCCATAAAAACATCCAGGTGAATGCTACACGTTAGTGGTGGTTGCAGTGGCTCCCGTCTCACAGTGTTAAGCGCTTTGAGTAGTGAGAAAAGAACTAATCAATGTAAAGAATTATTATTATTATTATTATTATTATTATTATTATTATTATGTAAGCTCATGTTTAAACAGAGACTTCCCATTGTTCTAATCCCTCATTTGGCCAACTGAATGTATAACTATATGGGATGGGGCTGCATTCATTCAGATGTGGATTTAAATTTAGTTCTGTGTACACCTCAAAGACAGCTTGAATTTCATTAAAGAAACACCTCAACACTTAAAGAGATAAGTCTAGCAGTTTTAATAGATGTGTGCATGTAGCCACCTTAGTGTATATTTGTAGTTTGCTTCCATTATATCATCAGGGCATCAATATTTGTGTTGAACAATTTAAACAGCTGAGATTATTTGTTGTATATCACAGCCTTTATTGTAGCTGCCTGAATTATAATACAAAGTGTTTAGTGGTATTGCATCACAAATCCATTATTCTTGATTCAAATCCCACACCTGTGGATGGGTTTGCTGTCTATATAATTTACTTATTGTCTGGGTCTATGTGGGTTTTTCTTCTGATATTTCAGTCTTCCTCCCATATTCCAAAGACATGAGCATTTGATTAATTGGCAATTGTAATGTGGACACATTTAGCCACAAGAAAAAAGGTCATCGTTACTCATGACTCGGTTGTCAAAGATTTCAGATACACAAAAATTTGTTTTGACTCGTATTTTGCAATGATCTCTGCATGCTGTTCTAGCACTGAAGATTGGTAAAAATCTTGGGTTATAGTTATTACTTCTCTTTAGAGCTTAGTTTGTTGCATTCATCTCCCAGTATGTTTGGAAAGATAAAATGTCTGCCTTGCCTTTCCCTTGCAGAACACCAGGAGACTCTGGACAGCTGAATTAGATGGTCGCTATTGTGACTAAAAAAGTAAGAAAACTACAGAATTAGTTAAAGTGTATACAGATATTCTGAGACACCCTATATACGGTATGGGGTGGAGTGGTCTGTTTTCATTAAATCCTATTTTTAAGTTCTTATAGAGCATATAGTCCCTGTATAAGTGCATGGCATCCTATTGTTGACATATGTTTTATCCAATGCCAGACGTGAGACTCGTTTCAAAACAGTCCTAGTTTAGGATAGGGATGAAAGGTCATTGATTAAATTAGCAGAGCATTTCTGATGTAGTACTACTGTACGCAAGTAACAAACTGAAAACTACACTATTAGTTAAATAAAAATAAATGTTATGCAGTTAGTGGTATTTGCATTGGTATATCTATTCACTCTGTGTCCATTACAATAAGAAAAGTCACTGTCAATCATATACTGTAGTTGGCTCCACTCTGTCTGTATGTTGCAGTGAATACCTTAGTTAGCTGTCCTAACCTGATGGGCTATGAATTGCCAGCCACTACAATATATTAATACATTCTGATGTAAGTTGCCTTTTCTCCCTTTTACTTTTAAGGTTTTCACTCTTGATGTCAGTAGAACCTAATGTGTTTTTAATCCTTTGTAATTGCTTTTGTGTAAATCTCAGAACATATTAAGTAAGTCTCCAAACTTGCAAAAGGTTAGCAAGCCGTAGCATCTCAGTTCATGTGCATAAAGAAATGTTTGCACACCATGGTTTTGAATGTGTATACACTGAATGCTTTCACATCACCTTTAGGTTCTGTAAAAGCCAGTTTGTACCTTCATTTTTTATGTTTGATTAAGTTCTTGTAATATTTACTTGTAAAATCATTTGGAAAATAAGACCCTGGAGTCTTTTAATCAATCTCAGGATGCAGATCATCATTTTTTCTGGAGTTCATAGGCAGACATACAGACAATGATGAGATTTTATAACCTTTACTTTTTGTAATCATTTTTGTCAATCTTTTGAACTGTACTTCCGATTATTCTTACCACAACACAAAAGACACCACTATCATTGTTATTGTACATTTATTTGTGTTTATTTGTACACATTCTTATTTTTGTCTTTTATTATGTTAATCTCTATAATGCTGATTTTAGCCTGCATGTTATACTGGGTAATAATTTTAACTGCAAACCACAAGATAGTTTCAATTCAACCGATTTTTAAAAGATTATATTCTGATAAACATTTTTAGTTGATCCAAAAGAAAATTATTTTAGATTTATAGGCTCTACTATTGATTTATGCATTTATACCACTAACTATACTGAATTTATGAAATGTTTAATCAGTAGCTACAGCGTTCAATCTAGATTTGAATATTCAAGTTTTTACAAGAAATCAGATGCTTCCAAAAACTTGATATGAAAATAACAGCATCTGTAACAGGAGTTTTATACTTTTGCAATCAGTTATGTTTCCCTCTAATGTATCATCTGGTAATGGAATCTTTTTCCTTTGTAGTCACGTCCGCCCAGTCAAGCTTTCACAAAGGCCTAAATTAAATTTCTCCCTGCAGCTCCTATTTTGTATTGCAGTACATGCTAATTTCTAATCATTTTTTCAGGTACCTCTTAGTTTTTTTGCCAATATGAGTTCTACCTATATATAAAAGACAGTGGAGACATTGTTACTTTTTGCAGACTATATTTTGATTAAATCAGTTTTAAGACTATGATTGTCCTAAGATAGTTGTATATATTTCAACAGTCTCTTCTGTCTAGTCTTTGATGTTTTTTTCCCATGGGTGTAAACCGTGTTTCTTTTTGATTCTATTATTAGTTCTTTGGGTTTTTTTTTCATCATTTAGTTTTGGAAGAGACTTATCTCACCAGTTACAAACATGATTCCTACTAGAACATGACTTATCTAATTTTCATTCAAAAGGCGTTGACTGATCAGCTGATTTTAAGATAAACCTTTTTTCACATTTACTGCAAAAACCAGTAGTGTAAAGAATGTACAAAAGAGGCAAAAGATCAACTCTCTGGGGGGACCCAGTGGGTGAGGATAGTATGTCAGACAGGTAAATATTTACTTTCATGCTTTGAAACCTGTCTGTTGAACTTGATGGGGAGACCAATTGACATTTTAAAATCTGTACTAAAATCTTTAAGAAGTGTCTCTGCACTAAGATGTGATTGCCTGGTATTAAAAGCTGATAAGAAGTCTACTTACAGGAGCCTTGATGCCCTCCAAGTTCTAAATTAAGGTTTTTTGGAGATTTTATTTTCAGCCTATAGATAACACTGTAGTCCATTTCTACAGCTTTGAAACCTTCTGCTGTTTGAATGACAACCAGAAAATTTGATAACAAAAGTACAACAGAGCCGCTCTGTACAAGATTTCAGGAGTCTTCCACTAAAATGATCTGGCCCAGGACTGATTTGTTTTAATTTCCTGAAAATGTTCTCTCCCTTATTAGAAATCTCTCCTTGAAGTTTGCACTTGCTCAATAAAATCCAACTCCTGATTTCTTAAATAAAATTCATTACACTCATTAGTTAAATAAGTTGGAGGTAAAACCAGAAATCCCTAGATGTTTATTGTTTTTTAACTGTTTTAATGTCTCACAAGGAAGAGCTTAAATTATGAGTGGTGTCAGAAGAATGAATCTTTATGAGACGTGATAAAGAGTTGGGACAGCGACCCGTATATTATTTTCTCGGCTGCAAAAGTCAGTCGAAAACAGAACTGCCTGTACTGAGGCAAGATGGCAGTTTTAAAGGCCTGGAGGGGAAATTACGTCATCGGTGCAGGAACTGGAAGTGGTGTTCTCATGCCAGGAAGCGACGTCATCATCGAGGCCTGCAACATTTCCTGGGAAAGGTCTGCAAGGGACTGAGAGAGACAGTCAGTACAGTCTGCCACCGCCCCCCCAGCCTAGCTTAAAATTACTATTGTTTAGGCCCTTCAGCTGTTTCCCTTGCGCAAGTGTGTGACAAGGCCCCCCCACAGCCCAGACAATTCGGGTCGGGTGAACCTGTCCGAGAGGTCGTGGACTCGAAAGAGAGTATCAGCATTGACATGTAGAGAGCCCTTACGGTGAACAAGTGAAAACTTGTTGGAGGTCAAGAAACCACCCAGTGACCCGTGGATCTTTTATCTCTTTGTGGAGGGCCATCCACAGCAGAGGTGAATGGTCCATCACCAGAGTAAATTCACGGCCCAAGAGGTAGTACCTCAACTGTGTAATCGCCCATTTAATCGCAAGGGCCTCCCGTTCTACTGTCGCATACCTGGTGTCCCGGTCCAGCAGTTTCTGGCTCAGGTACATGACGGGGTGTTCAACACCATCGACGCTTTGGTTCAACACGGCACCCAAGCCTGTGTCCGAAGCGTTTATCTGGAGTATGAAAGAAAGCAAAAAGTTAGGTGCTTTCAATATGGGTGCTGACGTAAGGGCCTGTTTTAGGTCACAAAATGTAGCCTCTTTCTTGTCAGTCCACATCACGTGGTTGGGTGCCCTCTTCTTTGTTAGGTCTGTCAAGGGTGCAGCTCTCTCGGAGAACCGGGGTACAAACCAGCGGTAGTACCCGGCTAAACCGAGAAAGGTCTGCACTTGCCGCTTGGTTTTTGGACTGGGTCAGTTTAATATGGCATTAAATTTAGAGCACTGTGGTTTCATGGTACCCTGACCCACTAGATGGCCTAAATATTTGGCTTCTCTTAACCCAAAAAAACATTTCTTTGGTTTAATTCGAAGCCCAGCTTCACCCAGTGTCCACAATACCGTTTCAACCTGACGCACATGATCCTTCCATGTGCCAGAATAGATGACCACGTCATCCAAATAAGCAGCACTAAACGCGTTATGTGGCCGAAGCACTCTATCCACCAGATGCTGGAAAGTGGCTGGAGCCTCATGTAACCTGAATGGGAGGACCTGGTACTGCCAGTGCCCACTAGGGGTGCTAAAAGCAGTCTTAGGCTTTGCGGAGTCTGTTAAAGGAACCTGCCAGTACCCCTTAGTCATGTCAAGTGTCTCAAGGAGGTCATCCATGCGTGGCATCGGATAGGCATCAAGCTGGGAGACTTAATTCAGTCGACGGAATTCGTTGCAGAACCTCCAACTCCCGTCGGGCTTACTAACCAAGACAATCGGGCAGGACCAGGGACTGTAACTTTCCTCAATCACACCCAGTTCCAGCATACACTGATTTCAAACTCCACCTCTGCCTTCTTTGCCTTGGGAAGACGATATGGACATTCTTGTACGATAACCCTGGGCTCTGTCACTATGTCACGCGCAATCAGAGAGATCCTTCTGGGTTTCTCATTCAGAACCGACAGGACAGCTGTTTGGAGCTTTCGTCTCTGCCTAGCATTTAACTCAGGACCGAAGTTAAGGCTGTCGCTCTGAGCAAAAAAAGAGCAGGACTGAGCAGAGGAGGGATTGGGATCCCTCTCCTTCCACGACTTCAGCAAGTTTACATGATACAGCCGCTCACTTGGTCGACGATTGGGTTGTCTCACCAAATAATCGACGAGCCCTTTACTCTCCTTAACTTCATACAGACCTTGCCAATGGGCAAGTAATTTAGAGGGAGACGTAGGAATCAACACCATGATGCGACCCCCCCCCGGTTGGAATTCTCGGTGAGTCGTGCCACGATCATAATAGTGGGTCTATGCTGCTTGCGCCTCCTCCATGTAACTTTTTGGAAGAGGTTGAATTTTCCTGAATCAATAGTGTAATTGTGCAATATATTCTAGTATATTGGTAGAAGAAAGAGCCTTCCCATCCTTCTTTAAAAACATCCAAAATTCCTCTGGGTTGTCATCCATATAACAATTCAAAAGGCGAGAACCCCATAGAGGCTTGTGGGACTTCCTAATAGGCAAAGAGCACGAGGGGGAGGAGGTCCCAATTCCTCCTGTCCTCGCTGACCACCTTGCGTAGCATTTGCTTGAGAGTCTGATTAAACCTCTCGACAAGACCGTCGGTTTGAGGATGATACATCACGGTCTTTAAGTGCTTTATTTTAAGTAACTTGGCCGCTTCCTTGAACATCTCAGAGGTAAAGGGAATCCCTTGGTCTGTAAGGACTTCTTTAGGGATTCCAACACATGCAAAGACCCCTACTAGTTCCCGTGGGATAGCTTTAGACGTAGCAGAGCACAACAGAACTGCCTCTGAATATCGGGTAGCATAGTCTACGAGGACTAGAATATATTTATGTCCTTGTGCTGAGGGCTCCAGAGGTATAACTATATCGACCCCAATATGCTCAAAGGGAACATCAATCAAGGGAAGGGGAACGAGAGGAGTGTGGTCCCTCCTAGGAATTTGCCATAATTGACATTATGGACAAGAGATGCAAAAACGGCTCCAAAGTCTTTTCGGTGCCTAAATGGCCTCCCTGGAGGTGGGCATGTGCCAACTCACAAACCTGTAGCCGGTAGGTTAATGGGTTTTAACAACAATTTCCTCATCCCGCTCTTGTGTTCAGCTACACGATATTACAGATTGTTTTCTAGTACAATGAGGGCCTTGTTGCATGGGCTGATGAGTGCCCTGGACATTGACAAGCACGACTGCATTTTTTGCGAATTTCAGGGAGTCGTCATTCCATTGCTCCCTCTTAAAAGAAGCCACTGTCTCTCTAAACTGAAAATGTATTTTAGAGAGAGGGTCCGGTCTGACCTCAAGGGGCAGGGAATCCTCCCGGCTCATCAAGGCCCGGGTTGATGACATGTTTAACTGCGACGGCCCAGGTGTTTCCCTCTGTCTTCTGTAGTTTTGTCCTCTGTGGAAGCAGCCTGAGTCAGTTTATTCCCTTCTATCAATAGGCTTACAGGAGCACAGGGAACAGTTAACAGTACACCGCATTTATTGTCAGACCAGTCCCAAGTATCATGGGAGAAGGTGGGTGTGGGTGGACCGGCAGTGGGAGCTTTTTTACCGACCCTTCATAGCTAATGACACATATGGCGATTCTGTAGATAGTTCTATAGTTTCCCCATGTATACATCGGATACTGGTCTTTTTTTTTTCATCCACTGTCACGGTAATACATAACTGCCGGAATCAAAAAGGGCTGTAACTTGGAAACCGTTCACAAGTACTACTCCCATATGACCAACAGCTGGGGGTTTGCAAATGCACAGAACTGATCTCTCCCCTTCCACTTGCATTCCTCCATGCCCCCAGGTGAGCGGCCCACCCTGCGCCCCAGGGACATTGGAATAGGCTTCAGCTTATATGGAAGAGGCTTATATTGTGGGACATAATCCCTACGGGGGCCGCTAGAGGGCCGTTCTGCTCTCACAGATTGTGAGGCTGGCTTAATTGTCATCAGGTGTTTTATCAACTCGTCCACTGAATGGAAGTCTTCCCAGACCAGCTGGGCAAAATTAGTGGGAAGACCTTTAGTCAAAATGAAGCAGGCAACCTGCTGTACAATTTGTATAGTATTCAGTTAAAATGGCCGCATCCATTGTGCCACTAGCTCCCAAAAAGCATAAGCTTGCAACCGGGCTAATATCCCAGATCGTTCTCCCAGGTTTGTAAAACGTTTACCTGCTGGTCTGGGGATAGCCCATATGTCTTTGGGACCTTAGCCTCAATGGGCGGCTCAGCTCTCTCCTCTGAGAGAACATAATAAGCCCTTTTTGTTTTCCCACCAGGAACCAGCCCACACCTGTATGTTTCCTCCACATTCTCCCTCTGTAGGACTAGGAGTTTATTTCCTATTGGTGGGAGCAAAGCCTGCACTGCGTCACTCCAGACCACTGGGCGCATCCCCCACCCAGAAACACGGCCCCGGTACTTTCCTTCTTGAACATATTCAAGGTTCCTTCCCGGTTTCTTCTGAGATGTAACCATCCTGCCGGCTACGCCACTGTCACAAGAATTAGTCTGAGATATCATAAAGAGTTGGGGCAGGAACACGTATATTATTTTCTCAGCTGCAAAAGTCTGTTTTTATGATAGTACGATGTGCCCACAACAGAGTCTAAAACAGAACTGCCTGTACTGAGGCAAGATGGCAGTTTTAAAGGCCCGGAGGGGAAATGACGTTATCAGTGCAGGAACTGGGAGTGGCGTCCTCATGTCCGGAAGTGATATCATCATCGGGGGCCGGCAACAGGCGAGATTTCCCGGGAAATGTCTGCAACACCTCCAATGAAGAATAAAAACTGTGGACGACATTTTCCCTTGCCCGGACGCGGGTCACCGGGGCCCCCCTCTGGAGCCAGGCCTGGGGGTGGGGTTCGATGGCAGCGCCTGGTGGCTGGGCCTCCTCCCACCACCACCTATGGGAGGGCCAAGGAGGTCAGGTGCAGTGTGAGTTGGGTGGTGGCGAGGCGGGACCTTGGCGGTCTGATCCTCGGCTACAGAAACTTGCTCTTGGGACGTGGAATGTCACCTCTCTGAAGGGAAAGGAGCCTGAGCTAGTGCGCGAGGTGAGAGGTTCCGCTAGATATAGTCGGACTCACCTCGACGCACAGCTTGGACTCTGGAACCAATCTCCTTGAGAGGGGCTGGACTCTCTACCACTCTGGAGTTGCCCCCGGTGAGAGGCACCGAGCAGGTGTGGGCATACTTATTGCCCCGACTTGGAGCCTGTGCATTGGGGTTTACCCGGTGGACGAGAGGGTGGCCTCCCTCCGCCTCGGGTGGGGAAGGGTCCTGACTGTTGTTTGTGCGTATCGCCAACAGCAGTTTGGAGTATCCACCCTTTTGGAGTCTCTGAGGGGTGCTAGAGGGCATACCTTCTGGGATTCCCTCGTTTTGCTGGGAGACTTCAATGCTCACGTGGGCAATGACAGTGAGACCTGGAAGGGCGTGATTGGGAGGAATGGCCCCGATCTGAACCCGAGCGGTGTTTTGTTATTGGACTTCTGTGCTCGCCACGGATTGTCCATAACGAACACCATGTTCAAGCATAAGGGTGTTCATATGTGCACTTGGCACCAGGACACCCTAGGCCTCAGGTCAATGATCGACTTTGTGGTTGTGTCGCCGGACTTGCAGCCATATGTCTTGGACACTCGGGTGAAGAGAGGGGCGGAGATGTCAACTGATCACCACCTGGTGGTGAGTTGGCTTCGATGGTGGGGGAAGATGCCGGTCAGACCTGGTAGGCCCAAACGTGTTGTGAGGGTCTGCTGGGAACGGCTGGCAGAGTCCCCTGTCAGAAGTAGCTTCAACTCCCACCTCGGCAGAACTTCAACCACGCCCCGAGGGAGGTGGGGACATTGAGTCCGAATGGGCCATGTTCCGTGCCTCTATTGTTGAGGCGGCTGACCGAGCTGTGGCCAAGGTGGTCGGTGCCTGTCGGGCGGCAATCCCCAACCCGCTGGTGGACACCGCGTGAGGGATGCCGTCAAGCTGAAGAAGGAGTCCTATAGGACTTTTTGTCCTGTGGGTCTCTGGAGGCAGCTGATAGGTACCGGCAGGCCAAGCGGAATGCGGCCGGTTGTTGCTGAGGCAAAACTCGGGCATGGGAGGAGTTTGGAGAGGCCATGGAGAGCGACTTTCGGACGGCTTCGAGGAGATTCTGGTCCACCGTCCGGCGTCTCAGGAGGGAAGCAGTGCAGTGTCAACACCGTATATGGTGGGGATGGTGCGCTGCTGACCTCAAATCGGGACGTTGTGGGTCAGTGGGGGGAGTACTTCGAAGACCTCCTCAATCCCACTAACATGCCTTCCAATGAGGAAGCAGAGCCTGGGGACTCTGAGGTGGGCTCTCCCATCTCTGGGACTGAAGTCACCGAGGTGGTCAAAAAACTCCTTGGTGGCAGGGCCCCGGGGTGGATGAGATCGCCCGAGTTCCTTAAGGCTCTGGATGTTGTAGGACTGTCTTGGCTGACACGTCTCTGCAACATCGCATGGACATCGAGGACAGTGCCTCTGGATTGGCAGACCGGGTGGTGGTCCCCCTCTTTAAAAAGGGGGACCGGAGGGTGTGTTCCAACTATAGAGGGATCACATTCCTCAGCCTCCATGGAAAAGTCTATTTGGGGGTTCTGGAGAGGAGGGTCCGTTGGATAGTCGAACCTAGGATTCAGGAGGAACAGTGTGGTTTTCGTCCTGGTCGGAACAGTGGACCAGCTCTACACCCTTAGCAGGATCCTGGAGGGTGCATGGGAGTTTGCCCAACCAGTCTACATGTGATTTGTGGACTTGGAAAAGGCGTTTGACCGTGTCCCTCGGGAATCCTGTGGGGGTGCTCGAGTATGGGGTACCGGACCCCTGATAAGAGCTGTTCGGTCCTGTACAACCGTGTCAGAGCTTGGTCCGCATTGCCGGCAGTAAGTCGAGCCCGTTTCCAGTGAGAGTTGGACTCCGCCAGGGCTGCCTTTTGTCACCGATTCTGTTCATAACTTTTATGGACAGAATTTCTAAGCGCAGCCAGGGTGTTGAAGGGGTCCAGTTTGGTGGACTCAGGATTGGGTCACTGCTTTTTGCAGATGATGTTGTCCTGCTTGCTTCATCAGGCCGTGATCTTCAGCTCTCTCTGGAGCGGTTCGCAGCTGAGTGTGAAGCGGCTGGGATGAGAATGAGGGAAGAATGGATCGTGAGATTGACAGGCAGATCGGTGCGGTGTCCGCAGTGATGCAGGCTCTTCATCGGTCTGTCGTGGTGAAAAAAGAGCTGAGCTGAAGGCAAAGCTCTCAATTTACCAGTCAATCTATGTTCCTACCCTCACCTATGGTCATGAGCTAAGGGTAGTGACCGAAAGAACGAGATTGCGAATACAAACAGTTGAAATGAGATTCCTCCGCAGGGTGTCTGGGCTTTCCCTTAAAGATAGGGTGAGGAGCTCAGTCATCCGGGAGGGGCTCAGAGTGTAGCCGCTGCTCCTCCGCATTAAGAAGAGTCAGATGAGGTGGCTCTGGCATCTGATCAGGATGCCTCCTGGACGCCTCCCTGGTGAGGTGTTCCAGGGCACGTCCAACCGGGAGGAGGCCCCAGGGAAGACCCAGGACACACTGGAGGGACTATGTCTCCCGGCTGGCCTGGGAACGCCTTGGGATTCTCCCGGAAGAGCTGGAAGAAGTGGCCAGGGAGAGGGAAGTCTGGGCTTCTCTGCTTAAGCTGCTACCCCTGCGCCCCGACCTCGGATAAGCGGAAGAGGATGGATGGATGGATGGATGTCTGCAAGGGACTGAGAGACAGTCAGTACACTCCGCCGCCTGGCCTGGTGTAAATTTACTATTGTTTATGCCCTTGAGCTGTTTCCCATGCGCACGTGAGTGACAGTGGACAACTTCTGTTAATTTTTTTCTATATAATGAAGTTTAGCTTATTTATTTCCAAGCTTTAAATGCCACTGTGCTGCCAATGTTTCATTAGTAATAATTTGACTTTATATAATAATGACATGGATTTGATGAACCAGGGTTAGGTGTTAGGATAGATTTTAATGCCTTTAGTTAGGATAAACACCTCTTTACAAAAAATATCATAGCTACTTAAAACATCAAAAAGTTCACCTAGGTCCTTGTTAGTAACTTTAAACTGATCAAAATCTGTAAACTGAGAGCATCCTTGCAGGCACTGAAAAGAATCTTCAATCCAGAGAATGTTTTTGTGTACTTTTTCCTTTTTTAACACTGTCTTATAGATGTGAAGAATGTAAACAGAAGAAGTTTGTGACAGTTTGGTTATTGATTTGCATGCTCCTTTAATTGTTCCATAGAAAATGTCAAGAGTTTTGATGGGCAGGTTACATACTGATGGAAATTTTTCAGAGGCATATTCAGGTTACTGTGATTGAAGTCCCCAAGAACAAACTCTGGTAAGAGTGACTGCAAACTTTCTACCACATTCCTAATTATCTCTGTTGTAATAGTAGAGTTTGCCTTGGAATGATAGTATACATCTGTAACAAATACTTGCAGAAATGCATAAGGTAAATCGAAAGGTCTAATGGAAATAGAGCAACTCAGCCTATGCAGAACACCCTGTTTATCTGATGGTTATTGATTTATACCATCTTCCATTCATACTGTATATAAATTGATTCCACCTCTTTACCCTTTACCTGCAGCATCACTGTCTTGATCCATTCCCTCTGGTGCACCAATCCTTTAATTATAAGCTCTGCATCGCATATCGTCTCAGAGAGCTGTGTATCCATAAAATCCGTAATATGTAGTTGTTTGTAGTTCCGCTGAAAACAAGCGTTAGTGTGTAATCCAGTTTATTGAGTAAAGAATGCACGTTAACCACAATTAGAGTAGGAACAGGAAAGTAGCTAGTTAACTTTTGTCTTCTCAGCCTCACATGAACACCTTCATGTCTGCCTCGTTTATGTGTCTTGCATGTGCTGCTTTGGTTAAAGTTATTCTGGTGATTAAAAGTGCAAAAGCATAGGAGCAACTTTGTTGGTAATTTGTACTAGTCACATCCCATTGAAGAATGAACTCCTAGCTCCTCACACTGAGTATAAGACACATATGGATGACAGCAACTGAGTGGAAAAGTATACCCAAAACAATAAAACGTGACTCCATAACATATTTAATAATTATGCTCCTTTATCCCCAATCAAAACATTATAATGTGATTCAAAATAAAGCAAAGCAAAAATAAAGTACTTGGATACCTCTAGATCAACAGTTACTATTCAGTTCTGCTACTTTACAGTTAATTTTACAAGTATTTCAATGTTTTCAATAGCTATTTATATAGAACTTTACTGTTATATTTATTAAATGTACATAATGTTCAGATTGGTATCTGATAGGTATTGTTTATGGCACATCTATTCAACAGTGGCTCCCAAATTGAATGCAGCCTTGAAAAATTGTGTTTGTGAACCACAAGAAAAGTCCCCAGACTTCCATGTTTTATTAGAACAACCTTAATTTTCAGATTTGTGTTTAAATAAATTCATACAAAATACGCCAAATACATTTACTTGCTGCTGGCTTGCATACTGAATATTTTCTTGTTCCTTAATGTTTCTCTTCAATAACAAAGTCATTAAAAAAATTATTTTCTTACAAGCCTTTGATGTTGTAGAATGCACTAGCTCTTGCCTCATATGGACTACATTTGGCACCGTGAAAAATTAATTTCAATGGTTTCATTACAAAATTTTAAAGCAAAACATTGTTGCTATATTTAAAACATAAAATAACTTGACTGCAAATAAATTAAAAGCCTTATATATAGTGATAGGCTTACCCATGTTTCCTAATTTTGACTACTTGGCAATGCAAAAGCCTTAGCTTACAGTCTTATGTAAGAACAAATGAAGATACTGTATATATGGAAAATAAAATCTTTAAATTTATTTATTCTAAATTTGTTACATTACAGTAAGGAATAGGTAATGCCTATACATAAACTGTAAAAAGGTTTCCAAAAGAATACCTTGCTTGATAAAACGCAAAAAAAAAAAAAAATGCTCTAAAAACTTCAGTTATATTTTCCATTGCTTACAGAAGCAGTTTTACTTTGTAATGTAGTTAGCTCTAAAATCCAGGGAAGAGTCTGGTAAAATCAATTATAATTAAAGTTCAAATACAAGAAAAAACAAGAAGAGTTCTTGTTTACATCATTTTATTCCTATTGAATTTGCTGTGAATCAGAAAACATACATTTTTTCTGATTTACTATCCACTAAGATATGGCTTTGCTAAACTTTACAAAATAAATATTTGTAGCTTTATGGGTCTTTAATGGGCAATTTTTCATATATATGGCTTTTTGTGGTTTAAGGGGTGGACACATTTTTTCTTTGAAGTATTTCCCTAGATAGACAGCCTTTACATTTTCAGGCTATAAAGTGTAAAATTTTAATGGTTCCACTTAGATGAGCGTGAGTCCTGCTTCAAAAGTAATTTATAAAGAAATGTAGTATGACATAACTAATACGGAGTCTTTTAGACAATAAAGAAGACTTGGAAAGGAAACTTGTTAATCCTGAGTCCCAAAGATTGTATAAATCTGAACATTTTAAATTGCTATCCAGTAGGAAAAGTACACAATACAGTATGCGATTAACATAAGGAATGACTCTTTGAAATGAATGTTTTCACCGTGAAACAGATGGATTAGTCCAGGGATGAATATGATCATCTGTTAATGCAGCTGCCTCCCAAATCCAGTGTACTAGTACTGCATACAAATCCCTACCTAAATTGCTGTCCATGTGGAATGCCATATTCTCCCTTTGCCTGCACAAGTTTTCCTTCTACATCCCCAGTTTGCATGTTAGGTTGCTTGGTGATTCCAAAGTGGTCCTGTGTCAGTGCGGATGTGTATCTGACTGGACCCTATAACAGATTGGCACTCGGTCTAGAACTGTTTTTTCATTACCCTGAATTGGATTAAGCAGATTAGAAAATGTATGCATGATTATATCATGTGATGAAGTTAACATGAATTATTAACACAATTTTTATATTTTTTATAGGAGTCCTTAAAGGATATGTTTGGTATTTTTCAAGTCAAATTTATTTCTACAAAAATATGGAATGTATGCATTTTTTAAGTTACAGTACCTGCTTTCTATAAATTTAAAGAATATCTTATATTGATGCTTTACATTGCAGTCTATGGGGCACAGAAGAAGAACTTAAAAACTTATGAAATATGTCAGTTTTTCAAGTCAAGGCAGTTGTCAAGTATTGATCCGCATCTTGTGATTACATACATATTTGTAGAATAATTTATACACATCATTTTTGAACAAATAAACACAAATATTATAAGATTTAGCCATTTTTAAAGATGACCTGCCATGCATGATAGCTCAGCACAGCACAATAACCTTTCCCAAAGGGGGTGGTTTCCTTCCATTACACCAAATTATAGTAAAATTTTGTGCCATGTGGTTGTTTTTTTGTTTACTTCTGCATTTATTTGAGAATTCCAACAAGCGAATAGAAAACTTATCCTTACCACGAGAAAAATAGATCCAGGAATATATGATAAAACAATTATTTCCACTTCCCTTTTCTTGTCACAAAACATGTCAGTAACATGGAAGGGGCAGATCAGTACTCACTAGTTTTATTGCCTTGAAAAGCAGACGTATTTGGTAAGTTTTTAAGCATTTCATCCATGCCTCATACCCTCTATTGTAAAGTGCAACAGCAGGATTTTAATTTATAGAAATCACTTAATTTTAGAACACAGTTTCATGTGGCAAATGCCTATATACCATGTTTGTGAAGAAGTCATTTCAAATTGAACAGTATCAAATGTATTGTTGAAAGTCACAATTCAATTTGTATTGCTAGAAAAGAAATACAGTAAATGTAAAACTACTACAGAATTTGTAAGAAAAGACATCTTCAGCAGACAGTGCTTAAGCCAGTTGATAAACAAAAGAAAAATAATTACATAATAGCTTGTCATAAAATGTTATTTTAAGACAAAGAGTTGTCAGGGGAACATTTAAAGTTAGAAAAACATCCATCTGTCAATTTATTTTCCAAACAAGGTAAGATGGAAAGTCAGTTGTAGAATAAACTTGCATGCACTTCCACACTTTCTCATAAAGGTCCAATTTACAGTATATTTGCCCTTCAACATAATCTACACCACTTTTGGGGTGTGAGAGGAAGACATGGGTACAGGGGGTCCTTGGGTTATGACACAGTTCTGTTCCTACAATAGTGACGTAACCCGAATTTTGGTGTAAGTCGAAACACACCCTAGCCTAAGTCACTTACCTATCCTAACACATTTGCAAAATCAGAATCTAGAACATAAAAATACAACTAAGCCACAGAAAAAGGAAAATGACATAAATATACTGTAATGTACACTGTACTGTAGTAACAGAAAAAATGACAAAAAATGAGTGTAAAAAAATTCCTTACCTTTATTCCTTCTGATCTCATTACAACGTCTAATTTCACTTCCACCGTGAGGTCTTTCTTCTTCTTCATAGCACTACCATCTGAAGACTCTGACTTTTGTTTAGGAGCCATGATAAGGGCCAAATGGAACACTTGTGCTGCACGCAACCAAACTAGTTTGCCAACTCCCTCAATCATACGCCACATTATTGCGTATTATTCCACTGCGCACAACTAAACTAGTTTGCCCACGTAGTCTGTAAATACAACGCTAATGGCGTAAGCCCAAACACTCATGTTTTTTATGGGAGTGAGCGTTGTAAACTTGAAACATCATATGTTGATATGTAACACGAGAACCCCCTGTATTTGGAAAAAAAAACACTTTGCACAGAATGGGGGTCTAATATAATCAATTAACCCAAATCTAGGGGATAAAAATTTAAACTATACTGGAGATATAATATAACCAAAAATGTATATCTCTCCTGTGTTTAATAATTTCTATAGATATAAAATGACAAAATACATGGTGTCCATGCCTGGGTGTAATGCTCTCCAGTGTCCAAGAGAGGGCTGGAATGTCCAGAGAACAAAGACATCAAGAAACTCAAATAAAGATGGATGTCAGGGCTAGTATGTTCAATGAGCAAAGCCAAAAAGATGCACAAAGAAAGGACGTAAGGACCTAGTATATCCAGTGAACAGAGGTTCCTAAATGCATGACATGATTGAAATGGATGAACTTACCACTCTATCATTGTGCTGCATTTTCTAAATTGGCATTTTGCTGTACTAGTCGTAAGTATACTTATATGTCAAAATAAATCAACAATTGTGTATCTGAATGGTATACAAAAATTAAACATGACCATGTAAAAATCAATGGTCAAGTAAATGAGGCACAGGCATTAAGCTGGGGTCACTGGTAACACATTAGTAGAATAATGCACGCTTTAAACACTTTCCCTCTGCTCCAATAACTACTGAAAACTATAATGCCAAAATGATGCTCAACAAAATCACAGTAAAAATGTCTATGGAATATACTCAGTGAGGAGCTACCATTGTTCCATGTTTTCCCAGTTCCTGTGGGACAAGCACAAAGCTGTATAATATGCAGAAATGTTGTGCACAGAAATCCACTGCCAGGCAAATGGAATATAATAGCTAAGGTCACCATTACTGTGCATATATAGTATATGCAGTATTGCATTTCCTGGTTTACAGAGATATTGTGAAAAGCGGATGTTGGCTCATTACTCAAAAGCTAACAGTTTCCACATTTTTGAAGTGCTAAGCACTCTTCTAATAATGCACTAAAATGCTTCATGTATGACAAATAGAAATTTCAAGTGAGCAAGGGAGCAGTATTCAGTTCTGAAAATTATGTGGAATTGTATACTTGTTTGCTTGGCGTAGACTAACATTAAATTCTTTACTATACTTTTTAAACAATACCTATTCAGTATATTCTTGTCACTTGGTTTTTCATTGCAATTGCTATTTTAATTTATAATATAGATTTGCTTCTGATCTCTACTCATTAGGGAGCTCAGTATTTTCAGACTCAAACAGAACTTGATTTCATTTTGAGAGGACACTAACCCATAAAATGAATTTATTATTATTATTACTAATAATAATAATAATATTAGTAAACCATGACTCTATTGCTACCAGAGCATCAGGGACAACAGCAATATATTACCACCACCACCCTGTTTGATATCTTTTCTCAAAGCTCTGCTTAATTAACAATTTAATATTTCTGTCATCCTTTTCTTGTCACCTTTACTTAGTAACATCAGGACTGTATAGTAATAGTTACAGTAATAATACTCATAATAGGGTGGCACAGTGGTGTAGTGGTAGCGCAGTAAGGAGATCAGAGTTTATATCCTGGGTCCTACCTGTGTGGATTCTACATATTTTCCCTGCCTGAGGTTCCTCTGGGTACTCTGGTTTCCTCTCACAGTCCAAATACATGCTGGTTAGTCATACCAGCAATGCTAAAACGGCCCTAATGTGTGTGTGCTTGTGTGTGAATGATTGTGTTCACTCTGCAATGAACCCTGTGGTTTCTGAGATGGACTCTCGCCCCCCCCACAACCCTGCTCAGGATTAAGTAGGCTTGAAAAATGGTATGGTAAATCATAACAATAATTATTATTATACCATATGTTTTCCTGTTCCAAAACTGTGTTACCTGACTATAGGGAATTACTTTTTCAGCTTTGTGGCTGCTACTCTCTGGAACTCTGGAAATTCTGACCTAGAAGAAGATCCATTACTCCTTGTTCTCTTGACCTAAGGATATAAAAGACCCGGCTAACAATACCCATCATATCAAACAGAGACTACTATGAAGGCTGAACTGGCATATGTCCCAATGTAGACCCTCCACATTAGCTTATCTCTATCATCTCTATAATAATTTGACCTTGAATCATTTTACACTTATTTGTGCCCTCATTACACCATTTGTAATGTACAGTATGTAAACACACAATCATTCAGCATATTTGCTGTTTTACTGTAAAATTCAGTTGGTAGGCTTGATAATGTATTAAAATCGTGACTGTTATACAATGTGACTTGTCATGGAACATGCTGTTAATTGCTTTATATAAATTATAGACTGATTTGTGTATAACTGAATGGTTTGCAACCAAAAAATGCAGACCCCAGCAAGGCAAATCAATCAATTTAGTTCAAGGCAGGCAACTTTAACCTGTTTCAGACATTGTGCCACATGAAGGAAGTAATGTTCTACAGCACAACCACTAGTGTTATTTTCACTTGAAAATTTAGCAGGGTTGTTCAATGCACTCAGAGTTCTCACTCAATCAAGCGAATTTTATATGCATTGCTATTACTTTACACTCTCAACTTTAACATAGTAGGACATCCAGATCATTGTCTCCTCTTTCTCTTATGTCTATGTCTTTCTTGGGCTTCTAAAGGTGCTCTAAATATCCACTATTTCTTGCTTCATCTCTTCTGCAGGACAGCTCCATGTTGCATTCATTTTGGAAAAGTCAGTCCTCTGATCATTATATGGGGTGCTCTCACATTGGACTGGATCTGAATTGCCAGTAAATGTGACATTATATTCAAACAATGCATTGCTTTCTTAACAATGTAATTAAATGCAGTGTTTCAGTATAAAGAAAAAATTAACTGCTCAAAAAATTAAAGGAAAACTTAATCATCACAGTCTTTACACCAAGTCAATTACACTTCAGGGATATCAGTCTGTCACATGTGCTTAGTGTGAACCTGCTCTCATCTGTGAAGAGAACAGAGTGCCAATGGCAGAGCTGCCAGTTGTGGTATTCTCTGGCTAATGTCAGTCGAAATGATTTGTGATGGGCTGTGTATTTCACACATTGAATCAAGATAAGACTGTTATTATATTTCTGTATGCATTAAAAATAACTTTCTGAAAAATCAACTCAGTTCATAATTCCTGCTATTGTCAGCTTTATGCATTCAGAGAATTATACACATTCACAAATGAATAGCCATATAATACCATTTTCTAAAGCCTGCATAATCTTCAGCAGAATCGTGGGGAGCTATAGCCAATATAAATGCATAGATAAAATAAAACTCAAAACAACATGCAAGAAAACATATGCTGACTACAAAAATGAAACACAATATGTAGAAAGAAATACACAGATTTGACCTTTGATCAAGGTACCTCATTGTGCTTTGTTCAATAACCTACCCGAACAAAGTGTAACACAGTCTAAATATAAGAAAAAATGATTGTTACTTAAACAAAATGCACACAAATGACAGATAAATAAAAGAGAATAGAAAGTGCCACAGCAAATAGAAGCCAATATAAACCCTAGTTGACCTATAGACCTTCCTACACGAAGTCTTGTCCCCAATTATCAAATTTCACTTACTTTCATATCTCTCTCCTGTTCTTTCCAATGTTTAGCTGATCTTCCTCTCTGCCAACTGACTTTTGCTCCAGCTCACTCTCATCTCAATAGACCACTGGCAGTGAATGACCTGTAAACCATTACCAGTAAATTGATAAGGTCCCATTCTAGCTGCTGTGCCTTTAAAAATGTGTCATAAGCTGCTGCTGGTGGTTTCCCTATAATGATATTTGGAAGAGCTCACAAGTTATCAGCATTGATACCTCTTTTTAAAAGTCTTTTTGTCTGCTACTGTTATGCCTTTTCACTGCTATTTCAATGCCTTTTCTGCTCCAGACAACATGTTGCCAGCCATACAACCTGTTATAATATATATACTGTATATTCTTTGTGAGGGACAGCCCAGTGGAGGACATTTGACATTGTGACACCCCTTCATATTATGGATTGATTTCTGAAGGTGTGTGGGGTCAGCAAGTTACTCTAGGTAAATCTTTGACTTGGCATCCCTCATCAAGATAGAAACTAATTACTGCCAAAGGAATGTTTCCAAATGTGCCTGAAGTGACTTCAGAAGAACTTACAGACCGAGGCTTAAAAGACAATCTCAGGCAGAAAATCAGTGAACTTGGACTTGAGGAACGAGTTAAGAAAAAGGTTCATCTGCCAGGAGTTAGTGTATATACTCGTGTTGAAGTTCTCCCGTGGATAAGTCAGGTCTTGATTTTACCATATAATTTCCAGTATTTTATAATGTTGGTTGTATAGGTCAAATGCGGAAAACTCACGCTATTGGTCCAAGAAATTATGATATGCTAACGCCCACCTGAAAGAGTAACCACAGAGCACACTGCCTTTTTTTATATGAATTGTGCCTACATAACCTCACGGTAATACCCAAACTATTCCAAAGCAATGCTTTCACTGTTTTGTGTTGTTTGTATCTCACACCCTCATACACCTTTATTGTGAGAGCATCCCTTATCTACGATGGAGTGTTTGATCAGAAGAAAATATGAAGCTGGTTTTAAATTAAAAGTCGTTGAAGTGGTGAAAGAAATTGGTAACTCCGCTGCTGCAACAAAATTCGATGTGTCTGAGAAACTGGTGCGAGATTGGAGAAGGCAAGAAGACGTAAAAAATGTAAAAAAAAAATTAAGTGTCATATTTTTGAACAGGTGCACAAGTTTGGGTTTCAAGACCCGACTTATACACAAGTATATACGGTAGTGAGGCCAGATAACAGAAAGTGTTGGAGGTGTGAAAATGGCCTACTTTATGTTATTTTGAGGTAGAAAAATACTATAGGCACCCCATAAGTTAGACAGGAGTAATACCTATCAGTTTAGGCCTAGAACAGGGGTCCTGAAACTATGACCCTAGACTATCACTTTACAAACCCATTTAAACAATAACCACAATGTATTTGGTCCGGCCCATTGAACATTCAATTCCAAAACATAGGCCTACGTAAACCAAAGTAAATGCGATCATTAAGTGAATGCGAACTCATTAAGTGAATGCTAAAAAATTTCAAAGAAAAGAAAAATCAAATTTGAGCGCAGGATATTCAATCAACAGTGGACCAATGACTATTTTTTCGTTCTGTGCAAGAACAAAGCCATTTGTCTTATATGTCAAGAGTCTATAGCTGTCTTCAAATAATACAACTTGTGTCGGCACTATGAATCTCGACATAAGGAAAAATACAAATGTCTGACGGAGCAGGGGAGATCAGAAAAAAATCTCAAAATTAAAAAATGGATTGATAATTCAGTAAAATACATTTTTAAAACAAAAACAGATAAACAGTTTTCAAGTAGCCAAGCTAATACCTAACTCTCAAACAGAGAGTTTGTGAAAGAATGTCTGTTTTTTGTTGCTAAGAAGATGTGTCCAGAAAAGGCAGACTTATTCAGTGCGGTGAGTCTTTCTGCACCAACAATTACATGTAGGGTGGAAGAAATGGGTGACAATTTGCTTATGCATTTGCAAAGAAAATCTAATGATGTACTATTTTTCACTGGCACTTGATGAAAGTAATGATGTTCGCACAGTTTTTGATTTTCATTTGGGCATATTTCATAATGAGCAATTTTAAATCACAGAAGAGCTTGCTGCACTGCAGAGCATTAACAGCATGACAACAGGAGTTGACATCTATGAAAAAGTCCGCCAAAATATTGATAATCTGGGGCTCAATTGGTCTAATTTAACCAGTGTGACACTGATGGTGCCCCGAGCATGGTGTGTTCTGCGAGAGGAGTGGTTGCACACATCAGCAGAGAGATGGACGAATGCAGTCACATGCATCTGATTACAATATACTGCTTGATCCACCAGCAAGCACTGTGCTCCAAATCAGTTAAGTGGGACTCTATCATGAAAGTTGTTGTGTCTTGTGTTAAGTTTATTCAAGCAAATATTGTCGATCACAGACAATTTCAGGATTTTTCGTCAGAGTACTGTATACTGCACACAGAGATGTTCTGTACTACACGGAGGTGCGATGGCTAAGCCAGGGGGAAGTTTTGAAATGTTTATACGAATGTAACGGAAATCAACATATTTCTGTAGTCGGAAAACAAAGTAGATGCAGAACTTAGTGATCAAAATGGAAATGGCACCTAACTTTTTATCAGATAAAACTCAGCTACTAAATGGTCTCAACATGGAGCTTCAAAGGAAGAGGAAACTCATCAGTGACATGCATTCACATGTAAAGAAATCTGAAGTAAAACAGAGCCTCCTTTTTAACAACTAAAAGAGGAAAACCTCTGCCATCTTCCCAATACTCAGACACAATCAGCTGAAAAACCACCGGTTTCATTCCCAGTTGACAAATGTGTAAAAGCATTGGAAATGTTGTAAAATCAGTTCCACAAATGATTTTGAGAGCTTCATGTACATGCGAAAGAGATTTGATTTTTTCGGAACCCTTTTGCCTCAGATATTATGATTGTTGATCCCGTTTACCAGCTGGAACTGACATAATTGCAAAACTGTGACAATCTGAATGACTCACTCAAGCCAAGCAGCCTAATTTATGTATATTATTTTTTCCCACCTCAGACTTACCCTAATATTAAAAAACATGCACTTTGGAATCACACACATCTGTGAACATCAGTTTTCCGGCTTAAAACACATCAAATTTCCAACTAGATCCAGACTCACTAATGCATACCTGCATCACCTATTATGACTGGCAGTGACAAAAATGGAACCTAACACAGACTTCCTTGTAAGACAAAAACAGACTCATAGTTCTTATTGATTTAGTTAAGTACTAAGATTAAGTACTGTTGAGGTTACAGTCTATATTGTAATTTCATTACATTTCAAATAACCTATTTAATTTCAAAGAAAACCATTTGTCTCTTGAATGTACTTAGTTATGGCATTATGCCCATATATTTTGTTTATTACCCCACTCTGTCCACCTCATAGTGTGAAAGACTGTAAGCTAGCCCCTTGATTAAAAAGTTTGAGGACCCCTTGCCTAGAGTTTTAGCCGGCTTTCTAGCTGTAAAACCCAAGATGAGCTGAAATCTGAGTAATCAACATACAATTTGAGGATTACTATTTTCAATGTACCACATAATACATATGTCTCTGTTATATGCCATTAGGTATGGAATTTGTAAATCACTGTTAATTTTTGTGATGCACCATCTATTAAGATTTAAGAGACATAGCAACCGGTCAGCCACACAGCCACTTATCCATTTATTAAGATGGATTGTTTTGTTCTTTTATTTTTATACTTTGATTTCATTGGATATTGGCATGCCTTAAGAACATCTGGGTACAACCTATACACTTTTCCATATAAATTAAATTCTTAATTCCTTGTGATAAAGTGGCACCCCATCCAAGACTTGTTTCTACCTGGCACACAATTCTGCTAGGATAAGCAATGTCTTTGCTAAATTAGATCAGTAGATTAGAAAATGCATTAATGTTGTGGAAGATCAGCCCAAATACAGGCAGACACCGAGACACATAAGTCCCAAAACACGCACGTTTATTTCTTTTCTGCTGCCTTTACACAACACAGTGCACTAATCTGCTACAAATGCTCAGTCATTTTCCTTTCTTTATTCTTTTTCTTCTCTCCTTTTGCCACCTCCACTCCTCTCCTGCAAGCTCTGTCCTCTACCTTCCAACTCTGGATCTTCGAATTGAGTGAGGCGGCCCCTTTTATGTCGCACCTGAATGTGCTCCAGGTGATCCCAG
The DNA here is from genome assembly GCF_016835505.1 of Polypterus senegalus. NCBI lineage: Eukaryota > Metazoa > Chordata > Cladistia > Polypteriformes > Polypteridae > Polypterus > Polypterus senegalus. The sequence continues at coordinate 200,504,671 of NC_053156.1, read as the reverse complement.
ATTCTGTTCCGGCAGCACTTCCTGGTGTGGCAGAAGTGCTGCATGGGCACCCAGAAGCACTCCAGGTGCACCCAGATTTTCTTCCAGCAGGAACTGTCCAGGCGACCCCTGGCGGTGGCCACAGGCTCCAACAGGATTGAGCTTCAAAGCTCTGTTCCCATGGCCCTGGTGTAAACCAGGAGGGCTGCCCTCTTGTGTCCCAAAGGAAGATATCATTTCTCTCCTGGTCCTCCCATTCTCAAGGCGTCCCAGGTAGGTAAGGGTCCCAGACGTCCGTTACACTATATACGTTCTTAATGTGCCAAAATTTTACAAAGTATTAATTAAGTTGAAAGGTTGACTCTATTAGTCTAATTGTTGCAACATATTAGAGGGGGAAAAGTTTCAGTTCATATGAATCCTATCTGGTCTTGTCCAACTGGTTGTCCAGTTCTCAATTTTCTTTTTTAAGACAGACATAAATCTCTTAGGTTGAAATAATGGGAAATGATCACATTTTAGCATTGCCTATCAAGCAAACTGTATATTTTTAAATTATGAAACACATTAAAAGAATGAAGTCCTATTACCACAGTATGAGTAATTAAAATATCAGTACAATGAACCACAGCAGATTATGTGGAAAGTTTTACTTTCCTGTCACTGCAGCAAACTCTGCTATTACTTTCTCATAATGTTATACTAGTTTCTTTCAATAGAGATCATAGCCAATCCACTAAATCTCTCCTGAGATATAATTCTTAAATAGTTTTTTTTTATTAATTTAAACTTTGAAAAACTCCACTCTCTTGAAGGCAATGTACTGTAATTTGAACTGTTGATAAAATCCTCTAAGCTATTTGTGCATCAGAAAAGTAATTACACAATGAAAAGAAGTAAACAAATAAATGTATGGCTTTATATACATCTATACCTATATTCATATATTGCCACACACATGCACATGGGAGACAGTGTAAGTAAGGGCTTTGATGGTGGTAACTACCTGCCTGACCAGGAGTTGGCACTGTGTTTCTTCTTCTTCCCCTGTAGACCAGAAGTTTGACAGTTACTCCATGATGTCACTTCTACTGCCCATTTTCCAGGACCCCTGTCTCTTCTGCCTCCTGACCTCTTAACTCATAAAACTGCCATCTTGCTCACAGTTCAAGATTGAACTCCAGTCTGCAAAGACAACTCTGTCATTATTATTTTTTGACATCCCATTATATGGGGCACCAAGGTGATGCTCCAACGCACCCATCTAATATTCATAAGGTGCCGTGGAAACGTATTCTTAAGATGTTTGGCGTGAACAGCTCTCTTGAGGCTGTTCCACAGTATCTCCATTAGATTAAGATTTGGGCTCTAGCTGGACTACTCCCGAAAGACGGATTTTCTTTTTTGAAGTCATTCTGTTGTAGGTTTATTTTGTTTAGTGTTATTTTCCTGCTGCATCACCCAACTTCTACTGACCTTGACTTGGCATTTTCCTGACATTATCTTGTAGGATACCTTGATAAACTTGGTAATTAATTTGTCCTTTAACAATGGCAAGCTGTCTATACCCCAAGGCTGCAAAGCAGCCCTAAATAATGATGTTCTCTCAACCATACTTCATCACTGGGATGATGTTTTCATATTGGTATGTGGTGCCTTTTTCATGCCATAAGCACTGCAGCATATTTTTCCTGAATAATTTTACCTTATTTCCATCACTCTAAAAACATTTTTCTAATAGTGTTATGGAGTATTAAGGTGGTCTTTGGGAAATTTCAGGCCAGGGGTGATGCCCCTTTCTTACAGAGCAGTGGGTTCCTCCTTGGAGTACTGCCATGGATTCCATGACCGTACAATGTTTTTTGTATGATAGACTCATGAGCAGAGATATTAACCAGTTCCAGTGATTCCTTCGAGTATTTAGTTGTTGTTCTAGGGTTCTTTTTTATCTCATTTAACATTTTACATTGTGCCTTGGCTAAGGTCAGTAGCCACAGTACTAAATGATCTCCATTTACACACAATTTGTCTCACTGAAGTCTAATGAATACCTAAAATCTTTGAAATTACCATGTAAACCTTTCCAGCTTTGCATAGGTCAACAATTCTTGATCGTAGATCTTATGAGATCTCTTTTTTGCATGGTATGCTTTATATTTGCAGATGCAGATTGTGAATAGCAAACTCAAAATATCTGAGTCTTTTATATAACTCAATATAGCAGTACACCACACCTCCAATCTTGTTTCATTGATTGGACTCCAGGTTTGCTAATTACTGACACCAACTAGCTTTTGTTGAAGACTTGGAGTTCACATGTTTTCTCCAGCTTACACTGAATGTTTGAATGATATATTCAATATTTACAAGAAGACTACAACAGTTTGTAAAATACTAGGTCATTATGGTAATTTACATGAAGATTGTTATGTTGTGTTATTAATGTTATTAATTTTGGACAGTAGGTGGCACTGTAAAAAAATTATATATAAGGAACTGGGAGAGGGATGGGAGGAGAGTTCCTAGAGGGAGAGTGTGAGATGGAGGTTTTACTGTAATAAAGAAGGTATTTGGAAATTACAACCTGGAGATTTCTTTATGTACTGATCGATACAACAAAGATCAGACCATATTATTATATGTAAAAATGTATACATAAGTAAGGTTATTTCGAAAGGTTTTGCATACCTTTTTTCCACTGTACTATACATAAATAAAAGACAACCAACAGAACAATATTATTTATTAGAATGAACTGCAAATTTTGTGTGGTTGTGATCCATTCTGATATGACGTCTGCAAGTTACTAAGTATTAAATATCTACTAATGGTTAGCAAATGATACTGACTAAACTTCCACAATGCTTGCATTTGTTAAGGTGCTAAATATAGAAACAGAGGACATTAGAATTACCAGTTAGGAAGCAGTGTCTCTCCTAAGAACTTTATTTAGATTTCCAGTAAAGTAAATCCACTTAATCAATCATGAAATGCAAGGTAGTCATGTTTGCTTTAAACAGTGAATGCCCTGAACAATGCTCTAAATGCACAAACACAGAGGCCAGACACATTAATGATGACTCCTATAATCTCACAGAAGGTATTGTATTGCACAAAAGAAAAAGGGAGACAAATGATAAATCATACTCTCAAACAGTCTTTCCTCAGCAAGGGCTTTACGGCAAGCAACTAAAACTTAAGAGAGCAACTCAATAGACCATGTGCCAGAAATGACTGATCAGATTCCTGCCATTCTATCAGTATACACCTGACAAGTAGATTGCAGACTTATGTCTCATACAAAAATGATTTACAATGGTCAATGTTCTAAACCTTTAAGCCATTGTATACACTTTTACTTTCTTGTTTTGGAATACTCTATTGTTTTCATCTGGACAATTCACCAGGCAATGGATAAGATATTCTGCTCTTGATTAATAAATATAAACTGTATTTACTGAATTTGCCTCAACCGCACATTTTCTTCAAAGCAGGGAGCTTTAATTTCTGATTATAGTGATGACCCAACACCAGCAGCTGCACTTCTCTAAGTTGGGACAATGGTAGTTCCTAACTGATGATGGACTAGCACAAGTGAGGACATAACAGCAAGTTCAGGTGAAAAAAAAACAATGTGCAAAAGGCATACTTATTGAAACATCAACAAAAACTGAGTCATTTTACTGGTGGAGGTATAAATAATTTATAAATACACATCCATAAAAACAGTGTGAAATAGTTTCCAATAAACAATTACAATTCACAAAACCTATAGTAAAACAAGAGTCCCCTCAATAGAACAGCAATCCGTTTTCTAGTACTCCATCCATACACAGAGCCCCGTCACATACCTCACTCTCTTTACAAATGAGGAATTCTATTGACTCTAAGCTTGTTCTGTAACTCTGTCCTTGCACTCCCACATGTATGTGACTGATAGTTCCTCCTCCGACAAGCATTGCATCTATCCTGCTCCCTGTCAGAATGTATGTCATTTGTACCAAAACTTGGACCCTTGGATTCTCCTTCTGTCACCTTCTGTCAGTACCTGCAGAAAGATACCACAATCTATAATTTCTCCCAGGCCCCAAGCTGCATCAGTGCAGGGCTAATCCTGCTAACCACGAGGACTCTGTGCTCAGGAAATGATCACACTCATGGTTCAGCCATTTTCTTTCAGTGTCTCCATCATTTCCCTTCTATGTCTGGCTACTCTTATTTCAGAATCTCTTTTAAATCTCCTCCACTACTCTGCCTTTTGTCAGCCTTTTATAACTGGCAGTGTAGGTGCTATGCTCCCTGATTCATGGAACTGCTAATAAGGGATAGTGACACAAATCACAAACCTGCAAGTGCATCATTAATTAATCCAATCCCACGTAAGTGGTCCATGGCAGCATGACTTTCCTATGCACCTACACTACCTGCGCAAAGGATCACTTTTTCCAAACTGAAACAAGTATAAATTGTACTTTGTCCTTTTGCCATGGACTTAAGGCACACTGTGCCATGATCATTATTCTGTCAAATATTCTCTACCACTAAATATACTGTAAATACACCAGTAATACTACTAAATATAAAACATTTATTTTAGGTCATTTTTAATACAGATTGTTGTCCTAAACGGTGGCCTTACTCACACAAGACAATTGCAGTCTGAAATCTTTCCTTAGGCCTTTTGATCTTATTACAATCTTAACTTACTCCCTCCATTGACAATCTTCATAAAAACAGAGTCATGGAAGTCATTAGTTCTTTTTTAGTCTGTTCTTTGTTCTACAATAAATGGGTCTTATCCTATCTTGGACCACAACACTCACTTTGTTTTATGCTCTTATTTATGCATTTAATTATGAGTGAAACACATTCAGAATTGTGTTATTGAGTCTTACAATGTGTGAATGTTCCCAGCAATGGGTTTCAATGGTTGCCTTCTATCTAGCAATGCTTCTGGAGATAGACTTCAGCTCCTACAATCCTGTAAATTGGACTTTCAGGAAACAGATACTGTAGAAGAAAATTTTTTTATTAGCATAAGAAAATAGCAAATTAACATATATGAGCCATAGAAAGTAATTAAAAGCTTCTAATACATTAGATTAGGCATAAATTAGAATATAAAAGCAAATTACGATAGGTCTAGCAAATGGTTAACTAAAAAATCAGTTATATTGCATTATTTTATAGGCTTACAGCAAATATTCCAAAGTAAAGAAAAGAACAGCTAATTGATACACCGAGACCAGTTTTGGACAGGATAAGAGTTTGAGAACACCTGTGATTCAAGGCTACGAAGAGATAAAGATGGCTCTGAAACAGCAGAAAAGCTTTTACTATAGGCAGGGTCACGCTGACCTAATGCATGAAGAGAAAATCTTAGTAAATGCAGGCATTAGCAAAAATATTACAAGAATATATTAGCAATTAACTTTAGTGTAGAAATTAAGACAAATCAAGCATGGCAAGCAATGATCAAATGAAAGCACATACTATAGTTCTTTTTAATTAAAGCTTAAGCTTTAGGTCACTATAGTAAAAAGTTTGGAAAGCCTAAGAGAGGAAAACACATATATGGATTAGTAGCCTTGGCCAGTTAGAAAAAATGGGAACAGAATAGAAAGAGAACAGATTCCACTAGGAGACCAGTCTAAGAAGATGATAAGGGTTCCCATGGAAACTCAAGATTTGGTCAGATGGGAATAAGAGGGAGTCAGCGGAGGTAAGCAAACCAGCTCATTAGAGCAAGGTCAGAAAAGATAGGAAATTACATCAGGAAAGCCCAAAGATGGAAAGAGGAAGCCATCCACCCAGTCTTAGACCAATCAGAATAAGCCAAACAGACACCAAGAGGAACAATGGACAGTTGAACCAGGTGCAGAGTCAGCTAATTGAATGAGCCAAAATGATAAGAAATTGTTATAAAAGCTTCAATGGCTGAAATGATCGTCGCTCAATCTAATTTGGCCGTATTGGGTTGAGTCCTTGTTATTTTTTGTGTTGATTTATTGCAATAAATCCTTAAAACTCTGTCTGTCTATCTTGAGTTCTAATAGCCTTTATTTTTAGGTAAAAAGCCTTCTGATGATGAATTTTTCGCCACGACAATGCAAGGGCAGATGAATAGAAACATAATAAGTAAACCCAGCAGAGTGAACTTTTATCATAATTGTTGGCCTTTTACTACATGGTTAGAAAAACTTTAATACCAATATTGAATTGAGAAATTCCTTCCTTATTACTTTGATTATAAACCTCTTCCATATATCATCAAAAATAAAGGTAAAAAACATTACAATGAAAAACACAGACCACAGATGTAGATACTGTAAATCATTTTATTAGAAATTACTTTCAAAATTTAGTTTAACATTAGTCTCTTTAAATGGACTGACAACAAATCCTGGTTTGCTTATTAATGCTCTGGCAACCTCTGACCCTGAAATGGAATAAGTGTGGATGAGATGAACATGATGAGTATGGGTGAGATGTGAAAATCAGTTTATCCTTTTTATCTTATGGACAGTCCATCTAATTTTAATGATTTGCTATAAAGGTAAAACTCTTAAGTTGTGAAAAGGAGATTTTTTTTAACTCAAAAATGATGCATTCTATACTTGTAAATCATTTTGTAATAATAGTTTGTTAACTTCCATTCTAGAGTGGCAATTATCATACACTTTGATGCTTGTGCATTTGTTACATTTGTATATCAGCAGTGGAAACAAAGTATTAAACCAATCAAGATAAAGTCTTTTTAGTGCAAAACACGAGCCAGCTGATATACATGGATGTGTTTAAAAAAAAAATTTGTACATAATACTGCTTCAGAGTAACAGACATTTTTGATCTATGACCAATAAACAAACTATCAAATGAACAAAAAATAGCTGTGACATTTCTACCATTCCTTTGTCCAACTGACACTGGGAGAGCAATGAATGAAATAAAATCAGCAAGGCTTTACTCTAAAGTCACTTCTGTGGTTAAGACACTGCAGCCTCATTCAACTTCTAAAACATTCATCTAAATGCTTTCCGATATTACTTTAGGTATAAAAATTGCCTAGAATTCTTCACTTGCATCTTGAAGCATAAACATATCAATCACCAGACACTCTTAGAATACTGCTACTTTACATGTCAACTTTTAACAAGTTTTCAATTTGCAGATTTCAACAATTAATCATCTTGCTACAATTAGATTTAACTGGTGTATTCTTTTCTCTGCAACAAAACACACCATTGAAGTTACAGCTATGAAAGGCATTTTTCAAAACAGAGCCCATACCTGAAAATAGAGCTGTGTGTAGTAATGATCATGTGCCATATATCCACAAACAGAGAAGGAAGCTATGGTTGGCAGTGTTTTATGCACAAAGCAGTAGCCTATTGCTTGTCATTTAAAGTAGAGTCAATTTATTACAAACTGTCAGAGTTCTTAGCGTTTAAAAAATGACCACCAATGTTCTCTAATACTTTGTATATTATAGTGAACAGAGGTGAAAAGAGTACTGACCTGAAGTGGATTATCTTAGTATAGCAGAGCAAAAGAGGCACCAAAAGGAAACAAAACTGACTAATGCTAAAACACCATTATACCATAAAATAAATGCCACCCATGAAAATTACAGAGTATAGTTAATATTGACCAGTTAATAATCTAAAACTACATATCTCATTTTAAAATTTTCCTCTAGGCAACATTCTTAATCTCTTAATCTACACTCTTGAAAATAATAGTTCTTTAAAAGTATTTTATGGTCCTTTACTGGATTGTATGGTTCTTCTTAGAGCCATTGTTTGACCAAACATTCTGGGATTTTTTTACATAAACTTGGTTCTTTGTGCTTTGAAAAACTTCCTAATATATGGTAGGCTGTAGGACCCTGCCAGATTAACAAAAACCTGGACATAGCCTTTGTTACTGGATATCTGCAGCAAGAGTCTTTTTAAAATTAGGACCCATTGGTATTTTACAAATTTGTTACCATCTATTCATGGTTATTTAAATTAAGGAGCCTGTTATGGAACTAAAAGAATAAAAGCTCTTTCTGGAACCTTCATGGGGCTGAGTCTTTTGGGTACCAAAAATGGTTTACCTATGCCATCACTTTGAATAACCACTCTGGCATTTCGATATTTAAGAGTGGGGCCTACAAATTAAATTAATAATTCAAAAGCAAAATGCAAGATCATAATGAATACCCATCCATCCACAATCAAGCACACATAGCCCTGTTTAGGCCTGTATACAATGTAAAATATTGGAAAGATGTTCAAAACTTACAGAGTAGTAAAAATGTAAACAATGATTGTATACTCTTCAAAATAAATGTGCTAGGGTGGTTCTTCAGAGTGATGCCATAGGGGAACCATTTTTAGGTGTGTTCGCATATAACGCATGAAGCACCTGTTGTGATAGCCAAGTCTGTGTGTCTGACCTTCTGCCTGTCCATTTGAAACGACGGTTTAGCCCAACAGTTTAATATGTTAATCAAAATTCAAGAACTGGTCAAAAATAACACCTACATTACCAATTTTATGTTGAATATATGAAGAAAATGTTCCAAACCTAATCTTAAATAAGGATTTTTTCTGGAGCAATAACCAGCATGCCAGTCTCAGCTTCATTTAGCTGAAGGTAATTATCAACCATCTAAAATTTTATGGCAGTCAAACATTCAGTTACAACAAACTATTTATTAAGATCATCGGGTTTAAAGCAAAAATAAAGCTAGACATCATCAACATAAAATGATAATAAATATCATTGCCAAATCAATATATGGCCAGAGTGACCAACGGCTACTGTCTGCAGAAGCAATGAGAACAGGGGAAGGTGTTATTCGGGCACGGTCTAAAAATAACAGGCGGCTCTGATGGCAGCAGCCAATACCTGACAAGGTTCATAAGACAGTCTATGAATTTGTAAATATGTGAGAGTTTATATTGACAAGGATCTATCATGAAGCCAGAGACGTCTCCACGCTGCCGCACATTCCTGCCTGAGGGACATATGGTTCTCTCAGTAAGCACCAGCTTACTCCCGGTCCTGCCTTTCTCTCCGTCATTTAACCTCCCCTCCCTTTTTCTGTTTTTTTCTTCTGTTCTTTTTTCTTTCCCCTTGCACTCGTGCTTCCACTTTTAAAATGGGGATGTGGCACAGTGGTGTTGAGTAGCAGTTGCCGGCGCCAATTAGGGTTACAGACGATCCTACACCTGTGCACTTAGTGTATGGCCGTCTGCTCCCGCATCAGGTCCAGGAACTTCTCTTAAAATGCTACCACGCCCCCTACTACAAAGACGCAAGTGCGGAGATTATTTATTTAAAACGCCAATCATCCTCAGACCACATTTTACTACAAGGGCCTTGAATAATCTTCAGAAAATAAAGGATTTATTTTAAGCGAAAGCTTAATATCCATACATCTCTGTTGAGCACAAAAAAAATTTAATGAAAAGGCAAATTAATCCACTGCAAAATAAAGTTCCAATACAGGATCCAAAGGGGAAGTCAAAAACAGGTTGAAAAATACAGAGATCATGAAAAGCAATAACAAGAGACATATTTAGATACAAGAAATACTCCAATCTCTAATGTGTTTGAAATGAGCCACCAGGAACTATGGAAGGTCCTCCAATAAATAGGGTGGAGGGCATTCCCTGGTGGTGATTGGCAGTTGGCCTGGGACTTTGGGGAACCACCTACAAAACATATGGGACATGATCAGATAAACACAAAAAATAATATACATAATAAATAAAAGAAACATGAATACAAATAAATGATATATAAGACAAAACACTCAACTTTGAACTCCAGAGATTGGGAACCTGCTTTGCCACACCTGTTACCTGGGCATGGGAGAAATGCTGCCTCAAACATGACATTAAGATGCTCATTTCATCAACAAAGTCAGTAATATCATTCATACTAACAAGATGAAATTATACCAGCATAGCAGAGTTTGAAAAACTAGTTTTGATAAAGGAGAAACATTTTCCCTAATGACCCTGACCTTATCAAATAATATAATTTAGAAATAATTTACAATACATTCAAAACATTTTTTTGGTTTAATATTTATTCAATTTAACAGATGTTGTGCAGAAACCAGTTTCATAATTGTGTAAAGTGTTTTTTCTACTTTTGAAAATCATTTGTTTTATAAATATTACGTACATGACTTTCTACCAAGGAAGCCTTTCATGTGATTTCTTCTTAACATCATGCCCTGGAGCTTCATTTACAAAACCTAGCATGGATTCAAATGTAAAAATATGCTTACCCTCAAAACAACAAGAAAATGCATACACTATAAAAAAAATCAGATTTATAAAACCGTAAGAACATTTTTCTGCAATTTCCCATTCATAAATCACAATCACCTTGTAAATATGCGTACATGAACATGCCTCAAAATGCATTCATTAAACATGAAGCATGCTAGTTTACCTCATACATAAGAAATTGTGATGCAGAGGAATTCCCCCCTGATGCATGTGTAGAAGGGCAAGATCACGAATGGCCATTTAGCATCCCTCCTCTGCACTCTGGGGATCTAGGAAAAGAGTAAGGCACCATTTTTTGAGTAGGTAACCACTATCACGTGGCACATGTAATGATGTAATTGCTGTTATAATGACTAGTACAGTCCAAATGAAACATTGAGGGATTACTTAGTTACCTTACCAACAAGCCAGGCACCATGTACAGGATCATCATGTCTGTCAAAGCTGCTTTGCCTCAAAATAAACGAATCGCAGGTTGACCCAGGCCACTGAGACATGCTGTTTGTCAATCACATCATGGATGACTTGTGCATTAATGGAATGTAACAAAACCAGTTTCATTCTCACTAGGTAGCTCTATTTCAGTGTGGGTGCAGTAAAGTGCTCTAATTATGTTTAGAGAACTGAACACTACTGCAAACGGAATTTTTATGTTGCCAAAAACATGTTGTGTTTTTTGTATGTGTGCCCACACTATACAAAAAAGTGGATGTAGTGGTTAATAGCTTCCAGCACAGCAGGAATGATGGAGTGCAGCTTGTCTGAGATACTGTTGAAATGTCATTCAGTTCCATGAGAAGTTATAACAGAATTTTGATATAAACTGATGAAAAAAAACAAAAAGTTTCTTCAGTGCAAATGTGTAGCATTAGCCCTTCTAAAAAGTGATAAAATATAGTCTGTGCATCATATTCATTGTTTTTAAGACTTAATATGTTTGTCACATCAATGCACATTATAATAACAGCTCAGTGATGTGAGTTATTATGCATGTGAGCTGTCATTTTGCCGGGTTGGCTGCATTTCCCTGCTTCATCAAGGTCAATCCCAGTTTCTCCAAAAAGTTGTTTGGGTCAGAGTTGTCGAAAATATACACAAGTGCTTTCTTCATGTTTTCTTTTATAAATCCCAGTGTTTTCATGGGGGGTTGCAGTGCACATTTTTTTATAAATGAGGCCCCAGGACAAGATGATAATAGATCCTGATTCTTCCCCAGACAATAAAGGAATCCTTGGAAACAGTGAAAGGAAGTCATTATTGTCCAAAAATAATCAAATAGCCTGGTCCTAATCACTATACAGTTATCACCATCAGAACATTAAGACAACACATAATGTTGTTGGTCCCATGGCCAACTATATTAACTATTTGAAATGCAGAAGACATCTTCTCAACCATTAACTTTTCAACACATCAGTGTGAAATGTGGGTTGTCTCCATGCTTGTATTGCATCTTGGGTGTTCCTTCATCCCACCACTGCTGATACCATAACAAAGGGATGAGCCTAGAAAATGAAGACACTCACACAAAGCATGGGGTAGGTGCAACAGTGTACCACTACTCTTATTACTAAGAATTCTAAAGAGTGTCCAAATAAATAGTTCAGTACAATTTGTCCAATAAATAAATAATCAAATGAAAATCAAGTGCATTTGTAGAGGTTAAAAATCCCCAAAAAAAAGAATTAATTAAAACAAGGTTAAAATCTCACAGGCAGGAGTCTGTCCTTAAAAATCAAGTCCCTTGTGTTTCCCTTTTAAAATGGACGTCTCTCCAGGTTGGGTCTTGCTGCCCAGAGAGACATCAAACCAACAGGCACAGCCAACCCTCTTCCATGGGTCAGGGTCCCTGCTGTCCCATGGCTTCCAGCAAGGCTCCCCAATTGGAAATAGGCTCAGGTTCCTATTGTCCATGACTCCAGTAGGGTTCCCTATCTGAGCCTCGCCATCCCTATCTGAGTTGCACCATCTTCATCACTCGGGCTCTCAAAGGCCCAGCCAGAATGATTCACTTAAGCAGCCCTAGAGCGTCAGGCACATGCTCCCCTGAGGGCTCTCCTCATGTCTGTCTGCTTACTCACACCGGCACTCTCCCGTCTTCCTTCCTGGTTTTCCCTCTCCCCTTTTAAACCTCCATTCTTCTTCTTTTCATTTTATTTTCTCCTTTCTGATTCTCCTTTCTATGTCCATTGCAGGCTCCTTAATCTATGCTCCCTAATTGGATATGGGTGCAAAGAGCTGTTCCCTTCGTGACATCATTGAAGTGTCTGACTGAGCCGCCCACCTCTGTACCCTGTATGTGGCATGCTCAGCCAGTTCCCCAATTAACCACAGAGTGAAACACACTCACACACACAGGCATCCGATTGGAGTCTGTGTCTTCTCAAGACAATAATAAATGATCTGCTGTTCCACAATCAGTCACTGAAAATATGAAGATGACCAGCACAAGTATGGAGGAGACTGTAAGAAAACAGATTACATTTCCATGTTTGTTGATTTTGGCTGCTGCTTATAGGCACCCATTGAAGATACTGTACATCTCTTTTCAAAGCATCTTTGGACCACTTACAGATTTTGTTGTAAGCAGCTTTCCTTTTGTTTGTGATCTAGATTTTCATCACCGGAATGAACGAGAGTGCTAAATTTCTTGTACAATTCAAAATTATGTTCAGTTCTGCTTGTTAAATGTGTGCTTTCTAATTACTCAAATTGCATGTAAAATGCTTTGTTCTTGTAAATTGTCTTAGATAAAGGCATCTGCTAAACAAAGTCTGGACTCATAAAAATTCCAAAATATGAATGCATAGTTTTAAAGGCAACTGTTTGCTGATTACTGCATTTATTTTAAAATAACTGGATTTGTGTATTCACAAGAAGAGAAAATAAATGTATAGCTAACTCATTGCACGTGTACTCTCCAATGTTACTTTTTTATATTACAATGCAAGTGTGGTGTGTGTATATACAGTACACATGTAGCAAAGCACTTCAAAATGTTAATTTTCTTTGATTTTAAATCCATAAACTAGAGTAAATGTATATTTCGTGATTGTAATATAATCTTGAAAAACCTGACAATTTATTTGTAATAAGTGAATCCTAAGACTGTTACAAAAGAGATAAACAGATTAAGGTTAGCACAATGTAACCCTTCAGACAGCACCTCCAAGCTAATTCATTGTAAAGTTTATTATTTTAAAGCAGCAAATGATAACACATTTCAAAGAAATTCCATGTAACAATAAAAAACATATTTTGAGTTAGAGAAATTCTTACTAAAATCACTGTGATATTACTTTAAACAAGACAATATTTTCCTTATCTGCTACCTGAAATTCCTTCATAATTTTGCACTTGAATTTCCAGTTTCACACAACAGATAGATTGTTGTCCACCATTCTGTTAGAGAGCCAGTTTACTCCACTCATTACAGCTTTTCAAAATAATGCAGAGCTCTTCATGTTTATTTTACATATGCACAATTTTGTAACTGTTTCTGTTTTATATTACTAGTAAAACTAGCAAACACAAACAATTTTATGGCGGTAGCTTACATTTCTGTTTTTGAGAAATGACTTGTGTTCTCTTTGTTCACATTGTGTTCTTATTGATAGGTAAACACCTGCAATGGGGAACGCTACTATCCCCTTATAGAATCAATTAATTGTTGTTTTTAATGAGTTTTGTGGTATTTTGATGCTATCAAACATAATACTGTAGCTACCAGCTACGTAGTTGCACAATTGGAAAATGTCCACCGGATTTCAAAAGTAGCTGTGATGTTCTAGAAAAAAAAACAACCTAATTTCTTTTTTTAAAGAGGGATTTCCAAGTCAATCGATGACAAATTTGCTAGAATTGATATGGGTGACTATCTTGTTAGACTGGGAGGATAAATATTAAGAAATTATCTTCCAGCTCTTTGCATTTTGTATACTCAAAACTATTATAGAGGCATTCATGATAATTAGAAGATCAATAGTCAAATTTAATTGGAGAGGTGGCATGTATAAGTATGGTACATGTTTTAATTGCAGTAGCCAAGAACAGAGGTGCTCCAATTTTCAAGATCATTTGCCTGACTTAGTAGTTACATTATTAAATGGAGGCATGGGAATTCATTGTAATAAATTCCTATTAACCCTGCCTGCTTCGTTGATTATAAATAACAAGACAGTAATGACAGAGGCATTTGTTGTCTTGGGAAGAGTTGAAAGTTTTATCACTGTTAGATTAGTTGCTGAGCTGAATCTCAAAGTCATTAGACAGCTTAGTAAAAATCAGATTATTTAGTATTAATAGGAAGTACTTGTTTTATTGAACATTGTATGTTTCACCTTATATATTTTATATATATTTTTTGTGGCATTACATAAGGAGCAAGCCTCTTTTTTGGTAGTCAGTTCAACCCATTGACTCTATAGTTCATGGTCTTCCTAGGTTAATGCAGCATACTTCCAGAATTAGTTGAGTAATCAGTGTAGCTAATTAGTTCTATTGTGTGTAGCAACTGTTTGTTAAAGGCTCTCTCTCATGAATATACAGACTATCATGGCATTTTCAATGAACAGAAATCACTTGTTTTAATATCACTGTCAGGAGTTGAGTAATTATACCATTTTGGTTTTTATTTTGTGTATCTTATTTCAGTGACACCACCAGCAGCATAATTTGTATTCCTGCGGCCACATTTGCATATACAATATGTGATATCATGGGGTGTGCTCATGTTGTTATCATCATCATCTTTAATAGAGTGAGCCATGTTCTTAATAAGTTTCTATGTTGTGTCTATCAAAGAAATGGCTTTTCTGCTGCTTACTGAGCAATATATTTTGTTTATTTTTGCTTTTTATATCCCACCTGTCTTTTGATTCTGATTTGTCTTTTTGGCTTTGGTACCTTTCTTGATTTGTGTTTTCTGACCTGTCAAGTCCCCCCCAATTGGGAAGGCCCACGGTATGGAGAGACACATTTTGGGACCCAGGACAGCATCCCATCTGACCCTTCCTCTCTCATACCCATGGTGAGGTTTGATGGACCGATAAATTTTACTAAACTCATTATTTAACAGGATCATAATTTGATAATACCTACAGTATCTCAGTTATTCATCAATGACCCTTTGAGGAAATTATGTTTATTTGTACATTGATACGTTAATTTTTCCCATTGAATATTATTTTCATTGTCAGCATTTAAAAGAAAGGCTGCATAGGTTACAGAATAATAATTTAAAGAATTATATAATTTAAAGTATTTCCAATTCACAAGTCTTTTTTTCTGTCTCTTTATATATGATTTGTAATAAAGGGCTAATTATGAATTTGTCAAAACTTTTAACAGTAATTACTTGTCCAATACCTACCTCTGTTTGACAAGTTCAGAGACTGATTGATTTTAAACAGTCTATCAATTTCTCTCATGACACTAGCTAAAACATCTTCTTAAATGTTTAATTGGAGCCCTAAGGATGATCATGGGTTTAAAAAACATCATTTGCATTAGCTCCCATGTGTTCTTGAAAAGAATCTTGAATAGAATACACGAAAGGCAGGATGAGAGGTGGGAGGAGTGACCAGAAAGTCAAAAACAAACTGGAAATGGTCAAAATAAAGTAATGAAAATGGGCCAGGGTCTAATAACATGTAAAAAACAATGAAGCCAAAATAAACACACACAACAGTGTCATAGCGTTGTTCAAAGACCTAAAAAAAACTACACTAAGAGTAGAATCTTCTTGGATATGTGTTTTAACTTCCAATACCACTAAAGAGAAAAAATATTTTTTTATGAAAGTATCCAATACATATATGACTAAAGAGTAACAAGGCTATATTTCACAAGAACATGTTCATGGGTAAGCCACGGAAATTGAGGGAGTGTGAAACATTTATCTACACAGTTTCTGTTTTCCCTCTCTAGAAGGAACACTGTATGGTAGAGAACTGGCATCAGTCCTGTTCCAGCTCTGACCTTACAGATTTTAGGCATGAACAGTGACGTTTGGAAACGTCATCAATTGACCACCGGTCTTTGGAATGAGTAGATGAGGCTCTTAAAAGCAAAGACCATATTATATCCTACAGCTAATGGTGATACAATAACAACACTTAACCACAAATTGTTACAACTTTTTGGCTTCTAAGTTCTGGCATTTAAAAGGTGACCCATGATTGTAGCCCCAAACTTTACATATCATGTGTCCTTCCCTTTACACTACATATGAAGGAGATGCCAGGTAAATCAACAATTCAGAGTCACTGAACTTGCAGAGGAGATAATCCTACATTGTAGTAGTAAATTGGTAGATCTTATCTAATCTAATTTTGACCTGGGGTTTTGCAGTAAGAGACTCCAGACTATGGTTGGACATAAGTGCAATGTAAAAGGTGCACATTGCAGATGCACATCATCTCCAGAGTTTGAGGTGTCCATATTTTTCAGGACTTTGCAGAGCTAGACAGTGATTGATAACTGTAATATGGTAGGCACAGAGAAGTAGTCCAAATGGGTCACCTCAAAACCACTCCTCCAAATGTATTGATAGTACATTACTAATTAGGAGACATGAAATTCTTATTCAGTGTGTTGCCTTTCTGGTGCCAGGGTGGGAGATTTCCTTCAATGAACAGGCACACTACTGGCAAAACTAGAGAGTGAATCTGGGTTTTATTATGTACATTGGATGGAATGATGTAGATTAGGGTAGGCAGTCACTTCTACAAACCAAATATAGCTAGGTGGTAAGTTGAGATGCAAATTGACAAGGTAGTTTGGAAAGAGTGGTTATTCAAAAACTAAAACTATTAAGTTTAATTTTTGTACAGCAAAGTAGTTGCTAAAAGACATTTGGCAAGAAATGCTGGGGAAAGTGACCTAAATATGACCTAAAAGCAGTTCTATCAGTACTATGGTAGAAAAGAAAATGGTCACGTTGGATGAGAAGTGTATTAAGAAAGGAAAGGTCAAACTAAAAAAACCAGACAGGGAAACGACAAATGTTTTCAATTTGCATCTTATGAGGTTATGAGTTATTACAGGTACTAAGGAGATAAAAAGTGATTTAGAATTTTCAGAAACAGAAGTGCTGCTTTGATTGAAAATTTAAATTATAAAAATCGCCAGGGCCAGATAAATTTACTGTATCTCAGAATGCTCAAGGAGGTGAGTGAGTACATATATAAACTACTGATGCATATCTTTCTGAAATCACTAAATACTGGAAAATTCATACAGACTGGGAGCTAGCATGTATTTGTTCATTTTATAAAAAAAACAAATGAATGGAAACAATTACTTAGGAAAGCCATCACATGGTAGGAACAGGTGTATCAGTGAAATGTCAACATAAGTCTAGATGGGGGAAATCAAGTATTACTCGTGGAACTGTATGAAGAAGCAAGAAAGGTGTATGATCAGAGAGGTGCATGTGATATTTATCTTGATTTTCAGAAAGGTGTTGATAAGATAATACTTGAAAGGTTTGCCTTAAACACAGAAAGCAAAGGGTTATAGTTTGAAGAGCTTTTTCAGAGTTAGGTGATGTTAAAAGTGGTGTCCCTAGATAATACAGCCTGTAATTATGCAGTTACAGGAATTAATACTCTTTTAATATATCTACAGTGCATCCGGAAAGTATTCACTTTTTCCACATTTTGTTATGTTACAGCCTTATTCCAAAATGGATTAAATTCATTTTTTTCCTCAGAATTCTACACACAACACCCCATAATGAAAACATGAAAAAAGTTTACTTTAGGCTTTTGCAAATTTATTAAAAATAAAAAAACTGAGAAATCACATGTACATAAGTATTCACAGCCTTTGCTCAATACTTTGTCGATGCACCTTTGGCAGCAATTACAGCCTCAAGTCTTTTTGAATATGATGCCACAAGCTTGGCACACCTATCCTTGGCCAGTTGTGCCCATTTCTCTTTGCAGCCCCTCTCAAGCTCCATCAGGTTGGATGGGAAGCGTCGGTGCACAGCCATTTTAAGATCTCTCCAGAGATGTTCAATCGGATTCAAGTCTGGGCTCTGGCTGGGCCACTCAAGGACATTCACAGAGTTGTCCTGAAGCCACTCCTTTGATATCTTGACTGTGTGCTTAGGGTCATTGTCCTGCTGAAAGATGAACCATCGCCCCAGTCTGAGGTCAAGAGCGCTCTGGAGCAGGTTTTCATCCAGGATGTCTCTGTACATTGCTGCAGTAATCTTTCCCTTTATCCTGACTAGTCTCCCAGTTCCTGCTGCTGAAAAACATCCCCACAGCATGATGCTACCACCACCATGCTTCACTGTAGGGATTGAATTGGCCTAGTGATGAGCGGTGCCTGGTTTCCTCCAAACGTGACGCCTGGCATTCACACCAAAGAGTTCAATCTTTGTCTCATCAGACCAGAGAATTTTGTTTCTCATGGTCTGAGAGTCCTTCAGGTGCCTTTTGGCAAACTCCAGGCGAGCTGCCATGTGCCTATTACTAAGGAGTGGCTTCTGTCTGGCCACTCTACCATACAGGCCTGATTGGTGGATTGCTGCAGAGATGGTTGTCCTTCTGGAAGGTTCTCCTCTCTCCACAGAGGACCTCTGGAGCTCTGACAGAGTGACCATCGGGTTCTAGGTCACCTCCCTGACTAAGGCCCTTCTCCCCCGATCGCTCAGTTTAGATGGTCGGCCAGTTCTAGGAAGAGTCCTGGTGGTTTCAAACTTCTTCCACTTATGGATGATGGAGGCCACTGTGCTCATTGGGACCTTCAAAGCAGCAGAAATTTTTCTGTAACCTTCCCCAGATTTGTGCCTCGAGACAATCCTGTCTCGGAGGTCTACAGACAATTCCTTTGACTTCATGCTTGGTTTGTGCTCTGACATGAACTGTCAACTGTGGGACCTTATATACACAGGTGTGTGCCTTTTCAAATCTTGTCTAATCAACTGAATTTACCACAGGTGGACTCCAATTAAGCTGCAGAAACATCTCAAAGATGATCAGGGGAAACAGGGTGCACCTGAGCTCAATTTTGAGCTTCATGGCAAAGGCTGTGAATACTTATGTACATGTGATTTCTCAGTTTTTTTATTTTTAATAAATTTGCAAAAACCTCAAGTAAACTTTTTCACATTGTCATTATGGGGTGTTGTGTGTAGAATTCTGAGGAAAAAAATGAATTTAATCCATTTTGGAATAAGGCTGTAACATAACAAAATGTGAAAAAAGTGTGAATACTTTCTGGATGCACTGTATATACAGTATAAATGATCTTGATACGAATATAAATAACAAGCTAGTTAAGTTTGCAGATGTGTAAAAATAATTTATGTCACATAAATGTATCTCTGTAGCATTAAGGAAGCATAAATAAAAGTTTGTAGAAATGTTTTGTAACCATATGCTGCCTACAAAAATGCTTGCTGCATCTTGTTCAGGGAACATCACTTAAGCAGCTTGCTGTGAAAGGAGCGCTCCCTCTTCATGAATTGAAATAAAGACACATTATTAAACTTCCTTCTGCCTAGTTTATTGACTAAAGACAAATTATTTCAAGGTAAATCTAATTTCTTCCCCACAGGTAATCTAGGATCAGCCAAATCATTACAGCTATGCCTGAACAGAATTTAAATTAGTAGACATGCAGGTTAGGTGGATTGGCGATTCTAAATTGGCCCTAGTGTGTACTTGGTGTGTGGGTGTGTTTGTGTGTGTCCTGCGGTGGGTTGGCACCCTGCCCAGGATTGGTTCCTGCCTTGTGCCCTGTGTTGGCTGGGATTGGCTCCAGCAGACCCCCGTGACCCTGTATTCAGATTCAGCAGGTTGGAAAATGGATGGATAGATGGAAGGTTTGAAACTTAATTATCTTTAATTTTTGTAATGGTTCTTGTAGTAAGTGATATGTTGTAGATATATATATATATATATATATATATATATATATATATATATATATATATATATATATATATAGATAGATAGATAGATAGATAGATAGATAGATACTTTATTAATCCCAAGGGGAAATTCACATAATCAAGCAGCAGTATACTGATACAAAGAAACAATATTAAATTAAATAGTAATAAAAAAAAAAAAAAAAAAATGAAAAAAATTAAAATAAAATTAATGTTAGCATTTACTCCCCCGGGTGGAATTGAAGAGTCGCATAGTGTGGGGGAGGAACGATCTCCTCAGTCTGTCAGTGGAGCAGGACAGTGACAAAAGTCTGTCACTGAAGCTACTCCTCTGTCTGGAGATGACACTGTTAAGTGGATGCAGTGGATTCTTCATGATTGACAGGAGTTTGCTTAGTGCCCGTCGCTCTGCCACAGATGTTAAACTGTCCAACTTTAATCCTACAATAGAGCCTGCCTTCTTAACAAGTTTGTCCAGGCGTGAGGCGTCTTTCATCTTTATGCTGCCACCCCAGCACACCACCGCGTAGAAGAGGGCACTCGCCACAACCGTCTGGTAGAACATCTGCAGCATCTCACTGCAGATATTGAAGGATGCCAACCTTCCCAGAAAGTATAGTCTGCTCTGACCTTTCTTACATAGAGCATCAGTATTGGCGGTCCAGTCCAATTTGTCATCCAGCTGCACTCCCAGATATTTAAAGGTCTGCACCCTCTGCACACAGTCACCTCTGATGATCACGGGGTCCATGAGGGGCCTAGGCCTCCTAAAATCCACCACCAGCTCCTTGGTCTTGCTGGTGTTAAGGTGTAAGTGGTTTGAGTCGCAACCATTTAATAAAGTCTTTGATTAACTTTCTGTACTCCTCCTCCTGCCCACACCTGATGCAGCCCACAATAGCAGTGTCATCAGCGAACTTTTGCACGTGGCAGGACACCGAGTCATATTGGAAGTATTTTTCTTTTCCATGCATTTCATGATACCAGAACAACTATTCCACAAAGAAAACAAAAATGCTAAACAAGTAAGAGGGGATGGTAGACAGAAAAAGTATTGCACAGGGCAGGGCTCTGCAGGGCTGAAAATAAAGAAGAAAACTGTATGTCATCATGCCCGCTCAGGAGAAAAACTATCTCCACTGGACAATATGCACTTATATGTATAGTTTGATGAACAGTTGTGCTGAACATTGTAACAGCAGTAAAATCGGATAGTAATAAACTAACAATAGAGGGAAAAAATAAGAAAATATTGAGACATACTGTATGGAATGTTAGATACAGTCAACCCTCGTTTATTGCGGTTAATCCGTTCCAGACTCTGCCGCGATAAATTAATTTCCACGAAGTAGGATTCTTTATTTATAAATCGAATATTTTCGCAGTTAGAGCATAGAAAACCTGTTTACAACCTTCTAAATACATTTTCTAACATTATTAGAGCCCTCTAGACATGAAATAACACCCTTTAGTCAAGTGTTTAAACTGTGCTCCATGACAAGACAGAGATGACAGTTCCGTCTCACAATTAAAAGAATGCAAACATATCTTCCTCTTCAAAGGAGTGCCCGTCAGGAGCAGAGAATGTCAGAGAGAGAGAGCGAGAAAATCAAACAATCAAAAATCAATAGGGCTGTTTGGGCTTTTAAGTATGCGAGGTACCGGCGGACAAAGCAGCTACAAGGAAGGCAGCGATGTGAAGGTAGTCTTTCAGCATTTTTTAGAGGAACGTCCGTATCCTCTAGGCAAACAGCCTCTGTGTAAACAGCCCCTCTGCTCACACCCCCTCTGCCAGGAGCAGAGAATGTCAGAGAGAAAAAGAGAGAGGGAGAGACAAGCAGACAATCAAAAATCAATATTTGCTGTTTGGGCTTTCAAGTATGTGAGTGCTGCACGGGAAGTATATCGTATATCATTGAGGAGTTTTATTTAATATGTAATACATGCTCTGATTGGGTAGCTTCTCAGTCATCTTGCAATAGCGTTCCTTGTATGAAACCAACTGGGCAAAGCAACTGAGGAAGCATGTACCATAAATTAAAAGACCCATTGTCCGCAGAAATCCGCAAACCAGCAAAAAATCTGTGATATACAGTATATTTAGATATGCTTACATTTAAAATCCGCGAGAGAGTAAAGCCAAAGCGAGTTATAGCGAGGCATCACTGTATTTTATTGCATTTTCCAGTTTATAACAGAAAAATAAATATCAAATGAACGTGTATCAGCAGTATCATGTAAACATCCAATAGAGTATACCAGAATCATTAAACTGATGATCAGCAATATTGAAAGTCAAAGAGAACTTTGGCCTTTAGTATTAAGTATTCCAAGAACAGAATTGTATTGCAGCTTTTAACAAGACAATATCAGTGAACCTATCAGCGATTTAACAGGATTGTATTATATATACAGCTTTACATGTTAATTGCACAGATGTAAATGTAATTTTATAGTGGACAAAAAATCCAGTATAACCACTGTCATTAACTAAAATATGTATCCTTAAAATGATAAAAAAAAAAATTGTAGTTCCAATTTTATGCATTGATTTCCAGGTGTAACAATCCTTAGCATTCTGTGGCAGGGTTTCACCATCCAATTCCCTGTAAAGCATCGGAAGTCTACCCAACCACTATGCATGTTTAAGCACTGTTAGTACAACATGTTCTTGTTCCAATAGGAACTTGCTATGACTATTCACAACTGCCACATGTGTGCTGCTGGAGTAAATCTTTTAATAACCCTTCAGCATCATGAACTCAATGAGGTTGTTCTAAGTGTGTTATGTAAGCTAGCAATGTTTTAAGAAAGGAAGCTGTGCTCAGCTTGTCCTTGAAAGGATTGCATAAGACCTATATAACAATGCTTCTTTATACTGACTTTTATCTGTCTCCTTTAAAGGATGTAGACACCTCTGTAATAAGTAGCCTCTGAGCTTGTGTCTCAGCCACAATAATACATTCCATTATTCCTCTTTAGTTCATCCTTTTCTATCTTTTTAAGTAAATGTTCTTACCTATAATCAGTAGTGTAGTCCAAGGTTTACGCAGGTATGTGACGTATACCCACTTCTTATTAGGTCGTCACAGCGTTTACCCACTTCTAAATCCCCCTGTTACGGGTATATGCTGCAGTGTAATACAGGGCATACGTGGGTATACGCCGCTTTTCAGTCCACACACTGTGTCAGCCTACATCCACACTGACACGCTGATACACATTTATGTGCTGCAGACACATAAATTTTTTTCTGCCATTGTTGTCTGTTTTGGTTACGTTTTGGGAGAACTAACGATTGGTTAGGGCAAATGGATTACGCCAATCTGAGGCAGAGTAGGGCAGGACATGCTGTTCCTTTAAAAATATCCTTTGCTGCCACCTTCCTGTCAGTCCATTGTTACACACCAAAATATGTCCTCACGTGAAAAGTTAATATAACCAAGTTAATAGTGAAAATGAAGCGAACCACACAAACAAAAATTAGCTTTCAAAACAAATGACCTTGTGAAGCTACATTATTGCTACTATCCAGTCGGACAGGTAGCCACAGCCCAACGCCCACAGCCTCTCAGTCCCCAACCCCAGCCGAATGGGGTGCTGATGGTGGAAGCGCTAAATCTCTGATCGACATTGCAAATTCAATGGAAGAACACGTCAAACATGGTGAGTACTTTATAATAGCAAGATTTGTAAATTATGTTAACACAGCGCTTCTACAGCATTAACTAGCAGCTTTTTTATTTAGTTCTGTTTATTTTTTGTTGTTCCAATTTGCTCATGCTGTGGCTAGTGTTAAGTTAGCTTCCCTGACTTTCATTAGCATCAAAGCTGCTAGCTGTGAACAAATTCCAGTTGGTTGCATTTTAAAATGCAGATATTTCAACCTGACTTTCACATCAGTGCTTATTTTTGAGTATAGACATTAACAGGTGTTAGGGAGAGTTTATAACTTACACCATTTTCCCCGAGCACTAGCCGGTGTCCAAACGGCCTGGACATTAAAGCATTTCTAGCTAGGTACACTATTCTTCCTTAGAAATGCTGATTTTAAACTTAAAATAGTGTTAGTGTGTTGGTAACAAGGATGCATTGCCAAAGTATGAAAAATTACATTACTTGTTATTGCTCTCTGTTGTCATAGTTAATGAATATTCAGAATGATCAAATCCAAGTATTTTATTTTGAAAATCAGGTGTTTAAATTTTGTAAAAATAAATGTATCTCTAAATGAAAAGGTGTTGGCTTTATGTTAAATGTATCTACTATTAATGAAATGGGCCTCTGTACCACCAGTAAGTTTCCCCATGGACTAAGAAAATGTATGCATTATGCAGTTGAATCACTCTGTAATCTATGAACCAGACAGATCTGCAAAATCTGCATCTCTGGTTTGTTGATGTCATAATGATCCTTGAAGTGAATGAAGTCAGGCAGCAGATATAAATAATATTGTCCCTTTCTAGTGGGAACTAAATATATAAGACTGTCACTATTAATAATGGGGCACTTTTTTCTTTTGGTGTTGTCACAGGCGACTAGGGGTGGAGCCCAGCCGGGACGCCGGAGGGGACCGGAGGAGGGCTGGTGCCTCCTCCCAACCACAAGGGGGCGACCGCCCTGGTTTTGTTGGTGGCCTCGGGTAGCGGGCTTGGAAGCCCAACCCTGCAGGGGCCCGTGGCCACCGCCAGGTGGTGCCCTGGTGCCTGAAGAACCCTGGAGCCCAGCACTTCCGCCACACCAGGAAGTGCTGGGGGGGAAGAAGAATGAGGAGACCCGGAGGGCTTCTGGGTGTGCAACCGGCACTTCCGCCACACGGGGGTGTGTCCAAGGAGTAGTGCCGGGAAGCAGCTGAAGCCCATCCGGGGTGGTATAAAAGGGGCCGCCTCCGCCTTCGAAAGCGGAAGTCGGGTGGAAGAGGACGGAGCTGGAGAGAGGACTGGAGGCGGCCAGAAGAAAGGCACTTGGGACTGTGTGAAAGGCCCGGACTTTTGGGGAATCATTGCTGGAGGCACTGGGTTTGTGCACTTTGAATTGTAAATATTGTATATAGTTGCGGTGTAAATAAACGTCTGTTGGTAGATTAAACGATGTCCGTCTGTCTGTGTCCGAGTCCAGTTCCACACTGTGTAGGACACTAAAATATTTGGGGGCTAAATGTTACAGTATACCCACTTCTCCAGACACCACTACACCACTGCCTATAATCTGCATGCTATCAGCTAAGTGCTAAAGATGATCTTGTATATTCATATCTATAAAAGCTTTGTTCGAACAAAGAATTGATAACAGATCAGTAATTACAGAGCAAGAAAACAGGTCTTGCTTGGTGTGCTCCAGAGGCATCTTTGTTAATAAATTTCTAATATACTTGATGGAGTCTTGGAAGCCTTTATATTCTATCATAGAAGTGGACTGGAGAATTTTTCCTTTTTAGCACGTGCATATAAGCACGTACAGTGTGTGAGGTCTCCCTGTCTACTACTTTGGCAGTTCTCAACCTTTTCCTTGGCCCTTGTCTACATGTTCTAGCAATCACTCATGCTTTTCTACTGTATAGTGGCAGAATACCACTGGTATCCAGTGACATGCGAATGGCCGTATGATTCCACACCACACAGATGTCATTTGTGTGTGAAGTCATATAGTCGCAAATAATGAAACATGTCTTCTTGCACATACACCCTTTTCTTAAGACAAGTGCACTTTAAAATAGTTATTAAAATAAATAGTTTAAACTGTTTTTATCAGAGAAGTACTTAATATTTGTTTTGGATTTTATACCCATTTTCCTTTTACTAAGGTTTATTAAAAATTCTGCAGGGACATCAACAGCTGGAAGCTGGAGTTTTTAGAATATTGTTACTACTGGCGTATGCTTTTCCCAGAATAAATTAAAACTGTTTATTTTAAATAAAACCTACGAACCATTTTCCTTTACAGACAAATTAGGTCAGTTACAGTGTGCTATCTTCTCAGGATGAACCCGTAGTGATCTGATCTTAGTACGTGTTTATCGTAACAAGACTAATTTTTGGGTATAGCACTGTTGCAGTGTATCAGAGCTGCAGCCTGCCAGTGGACCAGGACGGACAAAGACTGCAGTAGGCTTCTGGGTGTCAAAGAAGGGGAACAAAGTTGTCTACTAACTTAGACCATCTCATGAGCAAACCAAACTAATGGAAATATTACGGTGGATAATGTTTCAAAATTAATTCTGCACTCAACAGACCGCCTTGTAAAGACATTACAGAGCACATACTGTATATGCCATAAAAAATATATAAACCATATTTTATATTTATATTTGGTAAAGCATGGTTCTGCATCAAATATATTTATCTCAATGACACAGAAAATGACAGGAAATCTTTATATTGCATAATATAAAAAACAGAAAAATACGGACCAACATACGTATACTGTATCACTGTAAATGGCACAGTTAATGAACACACTGATGAATTTTAGAACAATGGAACCAGCTTCGACCTCCACAGGCCCCAACTTCATGCATACTCAATGTGTCATGCTGTGTAATTACCTTTGTGGGAGTAAAACCTGCTCTGCATCTAACACCAGTCCAGCTGGTAGCAAAAATGCACCTTTAAGTTACTACACTTAAGCATGAAAAAAGAGAAGAGCAAGCATATGAACTTTAAGAGCATTTGAACAGATGAGTCATCAGAGACTTGTACTCAAAAGAAAAAACCTATTAAGAAAAATATTTTAGGGTCATTTTTGTTCTATTTTGATGTAAAATTCTGGTTAGTGATTTGTTTCTGATGAAAAGATTTAACAAATCTCTGTGTAACAAAACTTAGATCTATCTCTAACTTTACTCTTAAAAGAAAAGTTTGCTTTTTTGTGTTACTCTCATTTGATTTACCATTCTGTCCAATTCAAAGATAACAATGTTTTCAAGTAGTAGTATTATCAGTTATTCTGAAAAATTCTGGACCTTGCTACTTATAGTTGTTTGTTTTTAATTGCATTTTTATTCATTGTTTTCTACTGTTTTTACCACCTTTATATTGTTCATGTTCTGATTACTTTCAATATTCTGGTTTGTTTACTGTTATTCCAGGCAGACTTCATGTCTTGGCATGGGAGACAAAGTAAGCAAACCAAGGCTTTTTATATCTGACATTTAAGGGCACTTTTCAAAGGTGAAACATTAAAAAAAATTAGTTCATCACATTAAAAGCAGCAGAAATTTTGAAAGATTTCACTACATATTGAAACATGTTGCATAAAATTGATGACACAGATAGAGAGGACTATAAACAGATACGCTCATTTGTTCTTGTTGCTTACATGGTGGAGTCACATATCCTTCACAAGATTAGGAACAGACATTCTAGTTTCACAGTGACATTTAAACTGCAATAACTAAATATGTTTCTTTCTTGAGGAAACATCCATCCATTATCCAACCCACTACAGTATATCCTAACTACAGGGTCATGGGGGGTCTGCTGGAGCCAATCCCAGCCAACACAGGGCGTAAGGCAGGAAACAAACCCTGGGCAGGGTGCCAGCCCACCACAGAGCACACACACCCACACAACCCAAGCACACACACCAGGAACAATTTAGGATTGCCAATGCACCTAATCTGTCTTTGGACTGTGGGAGGAAACCTGAGCACCTGGAGGAAACCCACACAGACTCGGGGAGAACATGCAAACTCCACACATGGAGGACCCGGGACGCGAACCCGGGTCTCCTAACTGTGAGGCAGCAGCACTACCCACTGCACATTGTGCAACCCTTCTTGAGGAAATACAATAACAAAATATGGCCCTTTGTAAAAACACATATGCATTAGAAGCACAAAGAACATAAATAAAGAAACTGGCTGTGAATTGTGTAGTTTAGATTCAGAGGCTGAAATCTGTTTAGAAAACTTCAGACTGCCCTTTACTTGGCCTCAGTGCTACTCAAGGCTCATGTTTGCTCCCATCTTATTACATAGACCAATGTATCTGAAACAAGTTTAAGAACAGTCCTGTCAAACATCTCCCACAATGATGAGCATACTTGTATATATGGTATCTCATCCAAAAGCTGCTGCCAAAAGATTGTGAAGTACATTAAACTTTAATAAGAAAGTTACTAGAAGGGAGGAATGATACTCAAAGTAACATGAGTAGGAAAAATATTGAGAGCTTGTAAAATAAAATGCAGTAAGCAACAGAAAATGAAGGACATAGTTATAAACGACTTGATTGATTTACAGTTTAAGCACAACCAGCTAATAAATCTTTTAATACCAACCAGATATTGCATGTTCCTGGCTCTTAATAAAACACAGTGTGGAATGAGATTAATAAATATTTTAGATAAATCACTTGTCAACATTTTCTTGTTTTCTTTTCTTTATTATTTTTTCCATCACCTTAACAATATTAAATGGGAATTGTCTGGTTCAGGCTCCTAACCCTTTATTGACTGGAGGGTGGAATTGTTCTCTCAAGATGAGCCAAATATAATCAAATGATAGTTCTTTTCCACTAACTGAAACTATTTTGTCATCAGAGGCACAAAAGGAAAAATGGGTGTGCAGTTACATAGTTTTAGGAAGCAGAGAAGCAGTAAATGACACCTTGGCATATATAACATATTCCATCCATTTGTTTCTCTTCTACACCCACTTAATTGGAACATAGAATTAAGAAAGTTGGGTTGCCAGTTTATCCACTGAAATGAAACAGGTTTAGTGTGTCTAATGAACCTAGCATGCACATCTTGGATAGATATTTTTCTTACTAGCTCAAATGAAAAATAGAAAAAGGATACTAACACTAGGGAAATCAAAGGTTAGCGAAGTAGCTCTGAACTGTCCTGCAGGCTGAGTATAAGATCTTAGTTTAAGTAGTTCTGGTTGAGAGCAGCATTAATTAAATGTATAAGAAAGTGCAAAGAATCTTCCCTGCTCAGTGAATTTGATTGGTTTTTAATTTCAAGCATCCAGTACATATTGTTCACATAGCACCATAGAAGATTAGGTGGTAGTGTAAAAAAATATCATGTTGTGGAAGAAACATAAGCCATTCATTTTTTTTTAACAAAATACATGGTCTTTATTAATATCTCTGCAATTCAAACACTAAGGCTTAAATGCCTTTTTCAGAGGTAAAAAGGTCCACCAATATCCATATTCATATTCATCCCCCACTTACATCTTACATGCCTGTAGGTCTTTTCCCAGCATATGAAAAAAAACAAATTAAGATACAGATTTCACTATTATGTGTAGATTTGGTAATTTTTGATTAGTTCTCAGATGTTTGCAGAGACAGATCCTGTTTCATCTCCATAATACAATCACATGTTTTGAACCAATGTCCTGATTGTTGTTCTTGAGGCAATGGATGAAATAACAAAAACATGAAACAAATCAGATTATAATCATCTTATTAACTGGTTGCCTAAGTAAGAACTACTTATCCTACTCTGGAAAAGGTGTTAGCTTATATATATATTCTAGGGGGCTTTGCTCACCAACCCCCATGCCTGTGCTACGCGCCAGCATCTTCACAACTCTGCCGCTTGTGTATGTGGATTTCACTTTCACCGAACAACAAAACTTTTAATTCTTGTGGATAGACCTCTTCATTGGGAAGAAACACTACTTTTCCCTGATGGTAGCATGAATTAGACGATCTACAAGTCTCCATTGTAAAGTTTTAAACCAAACAATATCTACATACTTCTGTCATATCACCTACATTTACATTACATTTTCATCAATATCGCGTTGAATTTTGATTCTGTGTTTGGAATTACAACGCAACATATAACTGCTCGTGAGTGAATGTCGTTTCTTTTTTGCTACACAAACTGTGTCTGACAATAGCATTCACACAAATGTGAAATGATTGAACTGTGTGCATGGTTGTAAAAGTTTTAGATGTGGGCAGGACTTTTCCAGATCTCTTTGCATAAAGTCTTGTATTCGCGGGGCTTGAAATCAACCAAACAACAAATCTTTTAATTCTTGTGGATATACTTCTTCATTGGGAAAAAACACTACTTTTCCCTGATGGCAACATGAATTAGATGACCTACAAGTCTCTGAGTTAAAGTTTAAATCCGAACAATATATTCAATCTTTTTTCGCTGTTCTGTTATTTCACCGAGTAATAATTTCCATTTATTTGCGCTAATGCGATCTTTACTATCATTTTTTTGAGACTTCGAATTTTCGAACTTCTGTTATCTCTAACCTGCTCTGCATATGTACTGTATCACACCAATATTTTTTAATTCTTTACGATGTTTTACTTTGTCATCTACTCTTTGTATTTTATTTCCAGCCCCAGGCGTGGTTAAATCTCTTGGCACAAAGTCTCGTCTCACGGGATGTGAAAGGGTCTGTCTGAGAAAGTCACGTCTCGTCTCTCTTCCCAAGATTTTTTATTATAATAGTGATATTTATCTATACTAATTAAAGGCAAAGCCCTCACTGACTCACTCACTCACTGACTCACTCATCACTAATTCTCCAACTTCCTGTGTAGGTAGAAGGCTGAAATTTGGCAGGCTCATTCCTTACAGCTTACTTACAAAAGTTAAGCAGGTTTCATTTCGAAATTCTACACGTAATGGTCATAACAGTCAACAACGTCCGCCATGTTGAACTTTCTTATTTATAGCCCCATCTTCAGGAAATTTGGTAGGCGGCTTCCCTGAGCTAACCGAAACCAATGTACGTACTTATTTCGGTGGCATGACGCCACTGTCAGCCGCCATATTGAACTTTCCAACGTTACTAATTCTCCAACTTCCTGTGTAGGTAGAAGGCTGAAATTTGGCAGGCTCATTCCTTACAGCTTACTTACAAAGGTTAAGCAGGTGTAATTTTGAAATTCTACACATAACGGTCATAACAGTCGACAACGTACGCCATGTTGAACTTTCTTATTTATGGCCCCATCCTCACGAAATTTGGTAGGTGGAATCCCTGCACTAACCGAAACCAATGTACATACTTATTTTGGTGGAATGATGCCACTGTCGGCCGCCATATTGAACTTTTCAACGGTCTTTGTTACTTATGGGCCCATCTTCAAGAAATTTGGTACGCGGGTTCCCAACGCTAACTAAATCCTACTTACATACATATATACGTCCATAGCCTGCAGCTCGGTCACCGTGTGAGGCAGCATTAGGTCCCCCATCCCAACGCCTCCCATGTTGTTGGCTGCCTGCCTATATAAGTCCGTCCGTCACTCCAGTCTCTACATTCCCTTCCTTGCTTCGCCACGGGATTCACGTCTCCCTGCTGATAACTACAGCCTTTTTATTTAATCCACGGCTTCTCTGCTGTTTTATTGTTCATTTATTACAATTATAGTTATTGTGTAGGTATTTTAGACTTACTTTACATTGTTCAGGTACACATTTCCTTTATCATTCCAACCGTACCCCCATTAACATGTCTATCGAGGTGATCACCATCGATCAAAGAACTGTCACTTACCGAGTGGTTTCCATGCCTGGAGATGGCACCTACCTTTTCCATTCTCTTTGTTACATATTGCACGGCCATATCAGGCTCACTCTTGATATCCGGAGGAACATTGTGTCTTATGTATTGAATGACTTGGACAGGTTCAAGGTGTGGACTGATGACGGTACAGGAGATAATTATACTACACAGGAGCACTATAAGAGTGAAATGCTTAAGCCCTTCACCTATGGATCTTCATGTGAGTTGATGGCTGCCGCTGAATTGTTCGGTTGTCACTTTCAAGTGTACCGAAATGGCCAAATATTTTACACCTTTTGACAACCGCCAATGCCTCTTAAACATCTTAGATTCACAGGTGACAATTTCAGTAGTGGACACTTTGATGTTTATGAATGTTTAAACTCTCAAAAGATGGATGTGAAGTTATTGATGAAACCGGTTGTATACTTACAACGCTTGACAGATGCCGAATGTCTTTTCAACACAAGTCCTACAAATACTGTCATAATTGAAACAAACCATGAAACTCAAACCGATTATGACAGCAGCAATCCAAGCTGTGAGATCTGAAACAAGATTACTGTTCACATGGCCAACTGTACGTTGCATGCTCAAGAGTAAGCTCAGCGCACATCTTGGTCATATTACAACTGGAGGGCCAAACTCACAATGTGGTTAACAAATAATTATTGGTATATTTTCCCTCAGTTTAAAAAGTTTTAATTTTCTTCTTAATAAAAATTTTAAGGCAGTACTTTGCCGCTGCGAAGCGTGGGTATTTTGCTAGTATATATATATATATATATATTCTCTTCCATATATATATATATATATATATATATATATATATATATATATATATATATATATATATATGTTAGGGTTCGGAATCGATTAAAAAAATTAATTAACCATGTAAATGTATGTGATTAATCACAATTAATTGCATCTAACATTAAAACATGTAATTATAAATGTAATACACAAATCATGAAGTAAATACACAATCAGCCAATCAATTTAGAATCAACACAAAGGAATTTAAAAAAATAATGGTAAAGTTTAAACATAAACAATGACCTTAAACCTGAACTTTTAACTAAATACTACTTAATCAAGTACAACTTGAATTTCAATGCCTTCCTAAAAGGCAAGTTGAAAAGAAGAAAATGAGGCCAATGTATTAATTATCATGTTAAGAGATTTAATGCTTTTTTGGTTGATAGAATCGTGGTGTGCCTCAGGATTTCTTGGGTTGCAAAGAGTGTGCCACCACTGAAAAAAGGTGGGAAAATACTACTCTACACCTTTGGTACTAGATAAAGAAGATAACTTCTTTAGCACTTATGTTATATGACATTAATTCAATCTTCTTGCAGAAACAAGAAATTAAAAAAAAGAGAACATCATTTTTACCTTCGGAACTTTTCTCTAGCATTGCACCAAGACTACCATAAAATCCTCTTCCCCACCCCATTTCCTCCCAATTCCCTACACCTATATCAGTATTTATAAATCAAGAAAATGAACACCAGTGCTATATATTGAAATAGGGTGTATCGATGTGAATTTTTTAATATGAAATGTTGAACTTTTAAATGAAAATTTTATTTCTGAAAATTTTAAAGGTGCTGGATGTGTATGTAATTCTTTAGGTATACACAACATCTTTGTATTATTGTTTCGTAATGTTAAAAAAAAAAAAAAAATTACATGAAAATGCCTACGGTGGGCTGGTGCCCTGCCCGGGGTTTGTTTCCTGCCTTGTGCCCTGTGTTGGTTGGGATTGGCTCCAGCGGACCCCCCTGACCCTGTAGTTAGGATATAGCGGGTAGGATAAGGGATGTATGGATGGATGAAAATGCCTCCCTGACCAAAGCACTGCCACAGGCATTTGCCTTGTTGCCAGCCCATGATGTAACAATATTTTTCAAGTCGTTAAACAGGCCACATTAAATGCAAAAATCCACATGTTAACTTTCCCAGGCCTTATATATATCTGGTTACGCTTGTGTCACAGATTTGTACACAGGAGGTTGCAGAGACAGGAACTTTATTCAAACACTGCAAACAAACATATGTCTCTTTTTTTTAAAGATTTAAATGGACTCCTTGACAGTACGGAGATGACAGTTCCGTATCACGGTTTAAACGAATGCAAACATATCTTCCTCTTCAAAGGAGTGTGCGTCAGGAGCAGGGAAGGTCTGAGAGAGAGAGAGAAGCAAAACAATCAAATCAAAATCTGACAGGTGCTGTTTGGACTTTTAAGTCTGCAAAGTATTGCGCTAATCGCGTGATAGATTTTTTTTAACCTGTAGGGGTGCAATCAGCCCCCCAGCTCACACCCCCTCCCTCAGCTTTATTCACATTTTTGTGAATCAAACAACATTCCAAAAAAGGCTCAAACAAGCGTGACAGGACATCATTATTAACAAAACTGAAAGGTTGCAAACCCAAAAACCATCACATGAGACAAGAGTTTGTCTGTCAGTAATGTGAAATTTCGATCCCATAAATAATAACGAAGCGCTTCCACAGCCCATTTTATTGCCAAGCATTCTTTTTCAATGGTCGAATAATTACGCTCCCTTGGAGTAATTTCCTATTCAAAAATGTGATATGGTGCTCTTCCCCATCAAAATCCTGAGACAGGACGGCGCCTACACTAAATGCACTTGCATCTGTCTGTAGAACAAAATCCTTGAAGAAGTCTGGATTCCGCAGAACTGGATAAGAAGACAAAGCAGTTTTCAAATCACAAAAGGCACATTTACAAACGTCTGTCCATACAACAGGGAGGTTTTTCCTGCCTCTAGTAAGATCTGAAAGAGGAGCAGCTCTATTTGCAAATAACCTGCAAGCCACAGAAAGGCACATACTTTTTTCTTCGTTTCTGGATGTGGTTAAGCAAGCATCTCTTCCACTTTTCTGAATTGAAGTTGGAGTAAACCCCTGCCCATGGAGTAGCCCAGATACTGTAATAAGTCTCAGATATACCCAATTTACACTTCTTGGGGTTAGCTGTCAAACCAGCCTGTCTTAAGCTTTCAAGGACAGCCTGGACACGTTTTAAATGTGTTTGCCAGTCATTACTGAAAATCACAGCATCATCAAGATACGCCCCGGAATATTTGGAATGAGGATGCAAGATCTGGTACTTCATAAGCTGGAAAGTTAGAGGTGTGCCATGAAGACCAAATAGGAGTCTAATAAATTCATGAAGTCCGTCAGGAGTCGCAAATGCTGTTTTTTCACAACTGTCAGCCTCAAGAGGCACCTGCCAGTATTCTTTTGTGAGATCCAGTGTAGAAATATTGGATGCCTGACCCAGTTTTTCCAACAGTTCGTCATCACGGGGCATTGGATAAGCATCAAATTTTGAGACTTTGTTCAAGCACCTGAAATCAATACAGAACCAAACCGAGCCATCTTGCTTTGGGACTAATATGACCGGACTGCACCAGTCACTTTTACTTTTGCAAATTACACCCAATGCCAGCATCTTTTTGACTTCCTCATGCACAATATTCCGTCGTGCTTCCGGAATCTGCAATGGGCACATCTGCACCCTAATACCGGGTCCAGTCTCACTGGAGAGATCAGGTTCAATATCTAGTCGGTGCTCGAGTATTTCCCCAACAGCCACTTCGTGTTCAATATTTAAACAGGGCTCGAGATCTTCCCCAACAGTCAGTTCGTCCTCTTCCCCTCCACTAAGCTTGACACTGGGCTCACTGACCGGTGTCCGACATTCGGTCATGAGTTTAGGAAAAAGGGCATTCCTACTGCTGATCAGTAAGGGCCAGGGGCAGGAGTCCAAAATGGCAGACCAAACTTTAAAATGTCAACCCTTATATGTTAAAGGAAGAAGCAATGTCTGATAGTCTTTAACATCTCCATGTACACAACATACTGTATGTTTACAGTTTCAGTATTGCACAGATACCTGTCGTCCAGACAGTCCTGTCTGACAATACAAAGGTCAATTCCTGAGTCCAATAATGCCGAGATCTCGCGGCCCCCTAACTTCACTGAGACCATTAAGCCATTCTTTTTATCTGAAAAATAAGGAACACGGGAGCAACAAACCTCGGCGAGACCCATTTCAATCGATTGAGCAGGAGACAGGCAACATTCCCTCGTCAAGTGGCCGGGTTGATCACACCAGAAGCATCTTCGTTCAGCTCCACTGCTGAAATACCCACAGCGACGTCCATGGCCTCCTGCTTCCCCAGACATGGGTGCCACGGTAACAGCCGGATCCCCTGGAGGTCTTCCCGAAGAAGCCCAATTGTCAGGGTTAAGAGCACGCTGAATCTCTAATCTCTGTTCAAAGCGACAAGCATTTCCTGGGCGATCTCTCGGAGGTTGGGGAACAGCATAAGGACCTGCAAATCCACCGCTTTTTCTCCAAGCGGTTTGTGAACCCTCCAAACGTTTGGCCATGATCATCAAAGATTCAATATCATGACGAAGGAATTCATCTCGGAGAACTGCAGGGATCCCAGCCATCAGTATATTCATGACAACCTTTTCCACAGTGCGCTCCATCTCGCTTCCCTCAAACCAGCAGTGAACTTTATGAATCAAATCTTGAATTTGCGCATGAATGGGACCCTCCATGTTCAGTTTCCAATCATGAAGCGCAAAACCTTTAGACAAAAAGCTCATAATTTTTTGTAAAACAACTTGCCGCTTCGAGAAATCATAATTGCCGAGTTTATCGTGAGGCACATTCCGTAAACAAATTAAGGCATCCCCAGACAAAAACGGGGTGATGATGACAGCTTAGTTTCATTTGTCCCATCCCAGTAACGTCGCCACATGTTCAAACGATAAAAGAAACATCTCTGGGTCATTGGAAGGACCCATCTTCGTCAGCACATCCTTGGAATTAGTATGCAGAGCAGGAGCAGGAACTGGATCATCCTCTGGGTCGGGAGGAAGCAGGACATTTTGAGCTATCTGAATCAACCGCTCTGCATTTGTCCGTGCGTTCATCTGTGCAACCACTCCTGGTATCACTTGTCACGCTTGAGTCACAGATTTCCACAGAAACACAGGAGGTTGTAGAGACAGGAACTTTATTCAAACACTGCAAACGAACATATGCCTCTTTTTTTTAAAGATTTAAATGGACTCCTTGACAAGACGGAGATGACAGTTCTGTCTCACAATTTAAAAGAATGCAAACATATCTTTCTCTTCAAAAAGAAGAGAAGATGACCATGTCATCGAGGTATGCGGCACAGTAGGACAGTTGGGGCCGTAGCACTCTATCTACCAGATGCTGGAAAGTCGCTGGCGCCCCATGCTGCCCAAATGGAAGGACCTTATACTGCCAGTGCCTGCTACGGGTGCTAAAAACTGTTTTCTCTTTTGCGGATGCCGTTAAGGGAATTTGCCGGTATCCCTTTGTCATGTCAATTGTAGTCAAATACCGGGCTGTTCCCAGCCTCTCGAGGAGTTCGTCTACGTGAGGCATGGGACAGGCATCAAACTTGGAGACCTGATTGACATGTCTAAATTCATTACAGAATCTCCAGAAACCGTCTGGCTTAGATACGAGGACAATAGGACTGGACCAGGGGCTATGGCTTTCTTCGATGATGTCCATGCCCAACATATGTTGCACCTCTAGCTCCACTTCAGCACGTTTCGCCTCTGGGAGGTGATAGGGTCACTCCCTGACTACCACCCCCGGGTTTGTTACTCTGTCGTGCTGAATCCGTGCAGTCCGGCCTGGTGCTTCACTGACCACTTCCGTGACAGACCGGATGGCACCTTTGAGCTCCCATCTCTGGTGGGCTGTCAAATTAGGACCGAGATTAAGGTCAATTTTCTCTGAGAAAAGGGAGAGGGACGGCCCGGAGGAATTTGGGTCTTCCCTATCCCTCCAGGATTTTAGAAGGTTTATGTCGTAGACCTTCTAGCTCAGTCGACATTTCGGCTGGAGAACCATATACAGTGATCCCTTGCTGTATCGCGCTTTGACTTTCGCGGTTTTGCTCTATCGCGGATTTTATATGTAAGCATATGTAAATGTATATTGCGGATTTTTCGCTGATTCACGGATTTCTGCGGACAATGGGTCTTTTAATTTATGGTACATGCTTCCTCAGTTTGTTTGCCCAGTTGATTTCATACAAGGGACGCTATTGGCGGATGGCTTACAAGCTACCCAATCAGAGCACGTATTACATATTAACTAAAACTCCTCAATGCTATAAGATATGCCTCCTGCGCGGTGCTCGATTGTTTGCTTGTCTCTGCCTCTATCTCACCCTCTCTGACATTCTCTGCACCTGACGGAGGGGATGTGAGCAGAGGTGCTGTCTGCACAGAAGCTGTTTGTCTAGTGGATACGGACGCTCCTCTAAGAAATGCTGCTTTATCGAGGTGCGTCCAAAAGCTCACTTATTGATTTTTTGATTGTTTGCTTTAATCTCGCGCTCTCTCTCTCTCTCTCTGCGCTTGACGGCATGAGATGTGAGCAGAGGGGCTTTTTGCACAGAGGCTGTTTGCTTAGAAGATACGGACGCTCCTGTAAAAAAGGCTGAAAGGCTACCTTCGCATTGATCCCTTCATTGCCGCTGCTTTATCGCGGTGCTTGCATACTTAAAAGCGCAACAGCCCTATTGATTTTTCATTGTTTACTTTACTCTCTCTCTCTGTGTTTGCACAGAAGCTGTTTGCTTAGAAGATAGGGACGCTCCTGTAAAAAATGCTGAAAGGCTACCTTCGCATTGATCCCTTCATTGCCACTGCTTTATCGCGGTGCTTGCATAATTAAAAGCGCAACAGCCCTATTGATTTTTCATTGTTTACTTTACTCTCTCTCTGACATTCTCCGCTCCTTACGCGCACTTTGAAGAGAAGATATGTTTTCATTCTTTTAATTGTGAGAAAGAACTGTCATCTCTGTCTTGTCATGGAGCACAGTTTAAACTTTTGACTAAAGGGTGTTATTTCATGTATAGAGGGCTCTAATAATGTTAAAAAACGTATTTAGAAGGTTGTAAACAGGTTTTCTATGCTCTAACTGCGAAAATATTAGATTTATAAATAAAGAATCCTACTTCGTGGAAATTCATTTATCTGTCTGGAGCGGATTAACCGCGATAAACAAGGGTTTACTGTATAACTGTGCGGAGAATATTTATAAACAGTGTGGGAGAGTTTCTAAGGGCTTAAAATATATAAAAATAATCATACAAACATATGGTTTCTACTTCGCGGATTTTCACCTATCGAGGAGGGATTACTGTAGTAGTAAATGAGGTGACCCAGTTGACAATCCATCTTTTCTTTGGCTCTCTGCTTCCTTATTTGCCTTCTACAATATATTACATATTTTGGATTAACTTTTAACTTCTAAGATGCATTTCTAAAGATAATTACTGTTTTCAGCCCATTCTGTTCCCTAAACTCCCAAACAATATTCTTTGCTTTATAGGTGATTCTGAAAGGAAGCTAGAATTTCCTAAAGAAAATATAGTCAGCAAATCCCAATGATCAAAAGTACAGAATGATCACACATAACGATTTAGATTTTTTTGAAGTCTAGCAATGTCTATCCATTAATTAATAGTAAAACTATAGGCTATTGATAACAAAGTTCATCTTTACTGATATAGAATTAAAAGGCAATAGAGAAAAATACTCCATAAAGATCTAATTCCCAACACTGCCCACTTTTGATTCTTCTTAGTCAGATTAAACAATATCAAAAATGTGTACAAAATCAGGAATAGCAGAATGTGATGATATAGGAGAATTTGGTTCTTGTGAAGTCTGAAGACTAAATGTAGTTTGGACAGTAGCATTTAAATATTTCTCAAGAAGAGCATGAATAAAATTTATCAAAAGTTCAATTAAAACAATAATAACACATTCAAGAATCTTCTTAAAATTATATAACATTTATAAAACAAACAAGTAAATAAGCCTGAAAAATCTGCTCTGAAACAAGCATCTTTATCTGAACTTCCAGCTCCATGTGAAATAAGAAGCCACACCTGTTATACTACCTGAAGCATTCAGAATATACATGCAACAATGGGAACCAACAACAGCGCACATTCCTCCTTTAAAGGATAACAACATGTCCAATGCCATTCGATTCTGAACAGTCCTTGTGGCCACTTGTTGAACAGTAAGTTCTCGTAGAGAATGGGCAGTTAAACTGGCTGCTGCTTCTGAGTGCATTAGAAAGTTTACTGATTGCAGTGTCAAGGGCTAAAGGAAATGTTAAAATGCTCATAGTGCAAGTGCACTCCAACTCAAATAACAGAAAGAGGATTAAAAGAATGTGAGGATATACAAATAATAAATAGATACAATGGTTATGAGAACAAAGCCAAAATGTGTAGTCACATTATTCTGGTGTTGGAAGGCATCTTTTTATCCTAATGCTGGGTAAGTTATGAGAGATGTGCTCAGTGTACATTTTGAATTAAATTAGCCCATGTGTGGTACAGACTGAGGTGGAATATGCAGTGGGTGGATTTGGTTTGATATACATTCATAAAAATATCTGCTGTTGTTAAAGCATTTGTATAGTTTTGACATCAATGAAATGATTTAACATTATAATGATTTAACAATAGTAAAATTAAAAAATAGTATATAACAATAATATCTTGCCTATTGGACATAGATTTGAGTGGAGGATGTGATAATCTATATGTTTCAAAAGGCAAAGCTGGCGGCACTGTGAGAATTGTTTTTTGATCTCTATAGTGCCTTCAATA
The DNA here is from genome assembly GCF_016835505.1 of Polypterus senegalus. NCBI lineage: Eukaryota > Metazoa > Chordata > Cladistia > Polypteriformes > Polypteridae > Polypterus > Polypterus senegalus. Next base: position 200,464,252 of record NC_053156.1, on the reverse strand, counting down.
CCAATCAGCCATCTCTGCTAAGGGATAAGTTCATAGACTTGAAGGTGGACAAGCCTGTGGTGTCCTGGGCAGACCGTAGTTTTTGAAACTTAAGGACTGTCTCAATAATATGGATTTAAGCAGCACTGGAGCAGTAAAATTCCTCACTAGTGTTTTTTTTTACTGCTTGACATAATTTTATTATTTCATTTTTCTTAGCCTCCAATTATTCCCAAGGATCCATGACGTGATGGTGGCTTGAGCCCAGAGTCCTTTAAGTGTGGTCATGAGTTCAAAGGCAAATGTCAGAAGATGTAGTCACTTGACCTTTGCAACCATTATAGGACACCATATAAGCAGCATTGAAAGTATGATCAGATTATCAACTCATCTGACCTTATTATAATTGGTTGACTATATCTTAATACAATTTTGTTGGAATTTTAAATAATTTTTTTCCTTTGGTGATCTAGTGTTTTGTACTTTAGTTGCTTTTAAATTTTAGCACTGGTTTTGTTTTCCTTTGTTTATTTAAAGAGAGAGCCTTTTCATGTAATTTAATGATCAAATAAGAGCTACTGTAGTTAAATTAGATATGTGCTCATGCTAACTGCCCAGATTCACAGAATCAAGCAAGTTGTTGAAAGCTCTTCAGACTTTTGCCATTTAATTTTCATTTTCAGGCTAGTGGTAGGAACCTTACAGGACTTTTACAATATGTGCCATGGTCTGCATGTTTGCCTCGAGTTCTGTCTTACTGCGAAAATATATCCACTCTTTGGCATGTTTGTACAAATTTTCTTTTTTTCATTTAAATGTGTCTATTGGTCATGACAGTTATGAAAGTTGAATAACTAATACATTAATTTATTTGGGATCTGGTAAAATTTCTAACTTTTATTTAATGTTAAAGGTCAGAAAAAGGGTGGTTCAAAAGATATGAATACAATACCAATAAAATAAGTCAATAAACTATCATGCCCGTGGATAGTTATTTTATTGAGGGAGGAAGCATTTGTTTTCTTTCTAATGGTGTAATTGACAGTAACACATCTGATTTATAATATTATCTGCTGTTATACCAGTTGCCAGATGTGTTCTAAACAACTAGAGTCTTTCTGAACTTACAGTAATTCTTGGAGCTTGGCAAATAGTGTAGAGTATACAACATGGAAGTGATGCTAGATCTCCTTTCATGACATCTGTGTAGGTAGAACCTAAAAGCATAAATTTCCTTTCCAAATAAACACATTTACAGCTGTTTCCAGTTTCTTAAAGAAAAACATGTTTTTGTAAATAGAAAAAAACTGAAAGAGAACTACTTAGTTTGCATTTTAATTTCAATTATGTTGATTCTCTGACCAAGTGAGTATTAGATGGTCTAAGAAGATCTTGTTTAATCTGCTCCATAAGTTTATATACTTGTAATTTGATAAACAGTATTTGTAAAATGAAAAAGACCACTCTTTACCTTACAGAATGAATGCCTCTGTCTTAGATAATGCCCTGAAATCACAAGATGCAGGCTTTTTAAAAGTCCTAGAATTAATATAAATACTGCATGAGCTATTAACTATATGGCCATCAAATTAATCTGCCTGCCACATGGAGACCTATAATGAGACTGCATATTAGAGTTTCTGCTCAGCTTTCTGTTTATAATTGTGATTTTTGTGGCTATCATGCTTTGTGGTCTCTATTTTTTGTTTGAGTACCGTATTGGTGCTGATGTCACTGTCACTTTGATCAAGATTTCATTTGTGATTTGAAATTATAAATAGATGTAGATTCAGATTTTTAGATTCAGACTCAGACCTTCATACTGCATTGAATCAAGCACACTAGCCTACCGTAGCTACTGTTATGTATGCTGGGTTGGTGGGTACGTTGTCCTAGGATAGATTATTATTATTAACTTTATTATTATATACTTAGCTGCCACTGCATACCAAGGCAACTCAAAATATCAGAGGATGAAGGGTACAACTGTTTACAGACAGTTTTAATGTTGGAGTACAGGCACTCTGAGTAACCTGCGTGAAGCAAAGGGAGGAATGAAATCATAAAATGTCTATTGTATTGACAGGTAGTGTGATATGGTGGATGTGGACCTTTTTTACCATTTTAGTTACATTATTGTTTATATATCTTGTACTATTAGGAACTTTAATAATTATCCATCTACCCATTTCTGAGCTACAAAATCTAGTTCAGTTTATTAGGAATTTATGAAATAATGTCATATTTGCACATGCACATAACAAGGAGTTTCATGCTTTTATGAAAACACTGCTGGGCTTTATTTTGTCTGTATTATTTTAAAACGTGTACAGCACTTTGATCTTATAAATAGACTGTAGACCCTATACTGTAAAAATAAACTGAAATAAATTGATGATCAGTTTCAAAGCCACTTCTTCCTGCTCAATTACAGTTCAGAGAAGGGCCATTGTTTCATTCTCTTTGTTAACTTAAAATAGACTACAATTTTTCACCCTTGGCTTTCATTTTAGAAATCAGCTGCTTCTCCATTCTGTCTCTTTCTCCCTTTCTAGTAGATGGAGATGAACTACTACCTCTTCTCACCTCTTGCTTTCACTTTAGAAATGGGCCACAACCGCTTTCTCTTCTCTCTTTGTGAAAATGACATAATTAAATTCTTGTCAAGATACAGGGCTAAAAGCCACTTTTAGTTCCAACTATGTTGGAATTCCCTAATTGTCATGCCTGATACAGATGCAGCCAGTGATGCATCTAATTTCCTTATAACTTATATTAAAGTTGTTTATTTTTAAAAATGGAAAATGTTAAATGAATCATAACCAGATAATCTATCTTTTTCATACAATATGTTTGACTTCTCAGTTCTTCAATCACACTAAAACATATTTTCCATTTTTTTTATTCTCTTTAGATTAGGGTTAGGGCTTAGGGTTAGGGTTTGATTGTTATTGCTTGGTATGTTGTTTACTGACAATGTTATAAACTATATACAATTTCCATATAGCCATAGCTGAAGGAAAGGGCTAAAACCTGAAGACCTGCTTCAAATCATAGTCTCTTCAAAGTCACATTTACAGTCTTTACATGTAAAAATTCACTGTGCTATTGCACCTAGAATCAGATACTAAGTTGAGAATGACTTTGCTGTGTTTTCCTTTGTTCTTTGCACAATGGCCCCAGGTTGTTTTTTTCTTGGCAGTATATACCTAGGCTTATAAAGCCTTGTTAGCAAAATAGCCTTTTCTTCGTTCCCCTGGGACACAAGGAGATGCTGCTGCACTAGGCCTGACTGTTTAATTATTAACAAAAGACATTGCCACAGAACTGGAAATTGCTAATTGCGATGGTGTGCCCATAGAGGATTTACTGAAATCTTCTTAATAGGTCTCAAAAATATAGATATTTTAAAATTCATTTAATTAATAAACTCAAAAGATGTGAGGTTATGCACTTCACAAATTAAGGAAGTCTAGCAGCTGAAAATAAGAATCATTAGAGTAACAAAAAGTGAATCTTTAAAGAAGAGTTTAATAGTAAAGGGAGTGCTGTCTTTTATAGCTAGTAGGCATTATAAAGTGCTGGGTTCAAGAACAAAATATGAAAATAATAAAGCAAGCTTGAGTTGTTATCACTAAGATAAATATAGAGATAAAATACATGCGTAAGGAATTACATTTACAGTGGATTTAAATATTCTTGTTTATTCAGATATATTTTCAGATACTTGTAGCACCTCTAAAAATGATGAAAATTAAGTTAAAGAATTACCCTCAACTACTGTAGATCAGACAGCAGGGGTATCTCTGCCTTAAGATCAAGTGCTGTCCACCATCTCTTAGCAAATAGTGCAAAAATTAAGTGAGTAGTACATTTGCTTCTGTAATTTGATGTACAGTATTATTAAATGTTTATAGTGAGTTCAACTTAGTTATCATAATATAATAATTAGCTATAAAAATTATAAGTATCAAATATTCCAATATGCGCAATGCAATTTCTTATCTAGAAAAATCTGTATTGTTGAAGTATGTCAATTTTTCTTTAAGCCTTTACTACTCTCCTGGTTCCTGGTTGCTTAGGCAGGTCCTTCGACCCTGCAATGTTCTTGGCATACTGTACATTAGCTCTGTGTGCACATGTGCAGCCTGAACTTTTCAGTTCCATCTTGGTACTTAAAGGTTATAGACCTTTTTTTACTGACTCATTGATTTTTTGCACATCTTGCTATTTTACAGTAGTCATCATCATTATCATGAATCATGTCGATTACTTGTATACAATACGATTTAGCACTTTGAACATTGAACAAAAATTGGAAATTTATTAATATTCATCTGCATTTCTGCTGTCAGTGTTGAGTATTTGATCCTAATTTTTAGGATAGCTTTTAAAAACTGTTCTTTGGTGATTGCACTCTATGATAATATATTGATAGATCTTCATTTTGTGTGATTATTTTTATAGCATTATTTGACTAACATTTTATCATCACTGGTGCTGGTAGCCTAAAACATTATCATACACAAAGTATCACCTTCGCTCCATAATGTTTATGTTACCAGCCTCAGGCCTAAGGGAACGTGTGCCAGGTACAAGCCACTGTTTATTCAGGGTACAGCCACAGCAGTAAGGTGGCAAAAGCATAAAAGAAAGAAGCAGGCAACAGTTAGGAATGTCTGACCATATGTCATTTGATTCTGATTTACCTAGCGGTATATAACTGTTTCAATCTCTGCTTAGATCAACATAAAGATCAGTTAAAATAGTACATACTAATTTTCTTTGCTTAACAATAGTATATTCATCTTTTCATTGGTTAAACAAGAGTATTGTTGCTATTAAGAAATACAGACACTAATGTATGCTGATTAGAGACCAATGTCCCTAAAACATGTTAATTTTCAAACCAAGTAAATACAAACATTTCTTAAGGAAGTAGGCATTTCTCTTAATTCAGTACTGTATGTTGAAGAGACATCAATGAAAGCAGTTTGAGCATCAAAGCAGGTGATTCTTTTTAAATATCTACATCCTGTAGACATCAATAGTAACCTGTAACAGAATATTTCAGGAAATTTGCCTCTTCATTTATCACTCCAGTCTCAAACAAAGGGTGCCTTCTGCCCCTTCATCTATTGAAATTTAAATTTGATATTTACATATTGATATGTTATATTTACATATTGATATTTTTGTTTGCTTAAGAGCAACTCACAGAAATGCCCTTTTCTTTTAAACATTAATTTCTAGCCCATTAGACTTACTAGAGGCAGTCTCCCTCTGCCTGTCCTCCAACAATGCTGTCACTGCTCTGACCTCCACAGCTCCTTCCATGCAGTTATAAAGATCTTTTTTCTGATATGTCCCCTGCATACACATTAATACCACGGGCTTCACATAGCAATCTTGGGGTCAGTGGCAACAACATCTCCTCTAACAAGTCCTCCTCTTTAGGTTCTTGATCATCTCTTTCCTCCGCATTACTATAATCGCACTCACATACCCACCGTGCATGGCTACAGCATCACTCTCCCAGGTCCAATGTAGGCACATCAGAATTTTCATGCTAAAAACTCCATTGTTAGACAAAATTCACATTATATAAAATATAGATCAATTATATCCTGGAATTTTTTGAAACAAATATGATATTTGGCAGGCACCCAGAAAAAAGAACATAAAACAGGAATGACTGTCTATCTCATAAAAGCTGAGAATCTGATTCTCGTAGCTCGTCCAAAAACCCAGAAATCTCATAAAATACTGTATTGGTGCAATCAATCTTGTAAGTGGGAAAAAAGAACTACTTTCTTGTCTTTCTGCAATAAAACACTAGCTATGTGATATTGGTCTAGTTGTAACTCTGAAATCCTCAGGTAATACAAAACATGAAACAGATTTTGAAAACATGTAATCCCTAAAGGTTTAGTCTCTGAGGGTTTAATGTAGAAGATATTACTGTTCAATGTGTATAAACTGTATTCCCTCTTACACATCACTTTGTAATACTTGACAGTTAAAAGCAAGGCAAATAAGGAAAAAGACATTAATCTGCCTTACTTATAGACTCCTGATTTAAAGTATCAGAGAAAACAAATCCAGAAATAATATGTAGGAAATTTTGAAATATCCTACAATTGCCCAGTAAGCAAGAATGTGATTCTGTTTAGTGTCAGAAACTCAACATCATAAAAAAAGCAAATTCATTTAGATCAACTTGCAATGTAGGTAATATACTCACTGTTGTAGCTGTTGTTGCCGTATAATTATTTCTGTCTCGTTTTCTCGTCACTCTGGTTTGTATCAATAAGGGGGGATACGACAGAGTATAGGAGTCAGTTGGAGAGCTTTGTTTCTCTGCATCTTAAAATCAGCAAAACCAAGAAACTAGTTATACTGACTTTCAAGGTCTCTATGTCAGGTCACAACTCAGGGAGTGGATGTAGAGGTGATCCACTCCTACAAGCACCTGAGGGTCCACGTCAGTGACAGGTTGAATCTGTCAATGAATTATTCAGTGGAAGTGTGCCAAGAAACACTACTGGGGCTCCTTTATACCAACAGCAATATGTCTTCATAATGTCTCATGGGGTCTGTGAATTCCAAATCTCCAAACTTTTCTTTATTTTTAAGTCATTCTGATGTGTGTTAAGACCATATAGAGTGTATGTACAAAGTACATATGTATTTATTTCTTTACTTAAAGAACTTCTTTAAATTTCACCTGGGGACAAATAAAGTTGCTATATCAATTCTATGGCAGAGGAGGCCAAAAAAGCCATAATTTGTTTGATAACATTTCATTAACAGCATACATTTTGATGTTATTTCCTCCATTAGCTCTTGTAACAATCTTCATCCTTTTCTCAATCTTTTTTCAAAAGTTTTGTAAACATATGTTTTGCAACTATAACAATGTCATATACTAAATACCCATCAAACATTACTTTGAAAATGTGTACGTTTCACAGTTTTCATTCTTTTGATTATTTCAGTAAAATCTGTTTAGCCATCTTAGTTAACTGCGAATGTCAAGCACCAAATTTTGTCACAATCTTCACTGTTTGACAATAAAGTTATTTTAACACTGACAGCTGCTGCTCTGTCCTCTTTATGAAGATTTTTGTACCACTTAGTAAAGCTATTCTGTGGGACTTCTGATTATGTACTTTAGGCAACCCTGATTTCCTGCTTTGAAATTTCACATGTTAAAATCTAACAAAGTATTTTAAACTTGAGTTGTTATTAAAAAGGAACAGATGACATGCCATAATTAATTTATAATAATATTATTTTAACTGTTACAAAAATACTGCTGAAAATACAATATTTGAAGGACATGGTTAATAAATTTCAATACTGTATTGCATGTAATTTTTTTATGGTTGATTAAATATGTTAAATTAATAAAATATTATTAGATAAAAGTCAAATGTTTGCTTAATTTTTTTGGTGTACTCTTTTATCTGTCACAGTATCTGTTCTTTAAAACTGCTTGATCCTGCACATATTTTACCAATATACATGAATGTATCAGTTATTGCTATATTATTATCACATTACTATGGCATAGTTTTACAGTGTATGCTAATTAAATTTGTATGGATGATTAACTTACTGCATCAAAATTCAGATTTTTAAATAACCCTTTTCTAAAGGTTATTCTAAATGTTGCCTCCAACATTATGTGGAAGAAATTATTACAAATAATTTAAAAGAAGTCAAAAAAGTACATAAAGCATATGACTGATAATGTAGAAATATAAACAGATATGCTGCTGGAAGTTAGCTCACTTTTCATTGACACGCATGAAACATTGTTCATATTATTGTTCAATGATATATTATACACACAATAAATAACATTAACTAACATTCTAAAACCTGCTTAATCCAATTGAAAGTTGCTGGGGGCCAGAACATATCCCACATGCCACAATTATAACAGTGATTATTACAGTGCAGGCATGTTTATTGTTAGCATGCTAATGGTGTTTTTTTAGGAGCTTTTATTTCTCCAAAGCAACATAAATGTAGTGTTTTATCAACTGCAGGATTTAGGTAGAAACACTGGAGGCAAATTCATTATTTATCAAAGGTATGTATTTTAAAGATTGAAAAGATCTTTGAAAGGGGTCCTTTTCAAGTTTTCAAAAGAATACTCAGAGACAAACGTGCTGTGCAGGGCTGCCACACAGGATTCTGATGAAACAACATTGTAGAGTTAGCACATGACGATTAGAAATCCTCATACTGAGAGGCAACAGCTCATTCAGATCAAAGATTTACATCAGACTGCATAAGTAAAACAGCAGGAAGCAGAAAAGTAGTGGTTCAGAGTTGCAAAGCTTATAATATAGACAAATCTGAGGTAGGTAACCTTGGGGAATTTGGCTTTACACAAGTATTAAGGTATTACTGGTATTCTGCACAGCACTGGACTTTTAATAGAAGTTGCCTACAATTGATCCACTCAGTTCCTACATTAATTTTAATGCCTTATCTGTTCCTAATCAATAGTGAATTACATAAAATAGCATTGCATAGCTAATGTATTTAATTAGCATTTCAAATAAAATAATTTAACATGTAGATTATGTTTTTGATATAATAAGGCAAATAAAAAAAGTTTTAGATTTAACATGCTGTTCAATACAGCATATTATGTTAAATACTATTCACATTGGGTAGAGATTTATGGAAGTGTTACTCAGTTATGCACTAAGATAAGTCATGAAGTCGTGAAATGGAGTGTGGTGAATAGAAATCCATTTATTAATGCAGACTAACAACCTAGACCAGAGGTGGGCAAAGTCATTCCTGGAGAGCCGCAGTGGCTGCTGGTTTTTGTTCCAACCCAATGGCCTAATAAGAAGCACTTATTGCTCAAGTAACACTTCTGCTTCACTTTAATTGTCTCGCTCGTTAAGATTTTGAACCCTTATTGCTTATTTTAGTCTTAAACAGCTGTATTCTTGGTTTTTAATTGTTCCTTGTTAGCAATAAGATGCAAATGATAAAATAATCCAGTTTTACTCCATTTTAGTATATTTCCATTGACACCTGTGTGCACTATTTGGTTTAATTAAATACATGTAAGGAAAGTGAAAGGAAAAAAGTAAAGCACTGAGAATTACTCCTCCAGTTTTAGACTTCAAATCATTTGGATGACATCCTTAGAAAGGAAAAAGTTAAAGCGCTAACAGGCCATGAAATTAAATTATCGGCAAGAATTGTTTTGTAATTAAGCAACTGGGTTAGAACAAAAACCTGCAGCCACTGTGGCCCCTTAGGAACGACTTTGCCCACCCATGACCTAAACCAAACCTTGGAGAGAACCAGTAAAATCTCACCACGGAGTTTAACAGGAGGCATACCAACATAGCAAATGTATACTACAACATACATAAACCTGCTTCCAGCAATTTAGGCAGCTTAGCTTAGCAAAAATTTCTCAAAACAGTTGTAAAACATTAAGAGAAGTAAAAAGAAAAGAGGGCAGCACTGTGTCACAGTGGTAATGCTGCTGCCTCACAATAAGGAGACCAGGGTTCGTTTCCCGGGTCCTCTCTGTGTCTGTGTGGGTTTCCTCCAGGTGCTCCAGTTTCCTCCCACAGTCCAAAGACATGCAGGTTAGGTGCATTAGGGATCCTAAATTGTCACTAGTGTGGGTGTGTGTGTATCCTGCGGTGGGCTGGCTGCCTTGCGCCCTGTGTTGGCTGGGATTGGCTCCAGCAGACCCCCGTGACCCTGTGTTAGGATATAGTGGTTTGGAAAATGATTGAATGAAAAAGAAAAGAAATATTTAAATAATGTTTAAATGTTAATCATTTTTATTCTAATAATTAAATGGAATTAGGGGCATACTGTCCAGCAAAATGTTTTGTCTGTTAGGCCTAGATGATAAATTCAGAATGAAGTCATATAATGTTCACATCACTTAACATGGCATTCTGAAACCTTTTGTAGTCAATTACAGCTGTCCGGGAGCAACAGCATATCAGGGAAGCTTTGTTCGCAAGACATCCAGTTCATTGCTAGGCCCACTCATGAACACACCCATACTTACACTCAAATGAAAATGATTTTGCATTAACTGACACACATGTTTAGATATTAGGAAAGGATAACCAGAGTACCTAAAGCAAAACCCACTGGCCAAGCCATGATGCAGAAATATGGACAGACCATACATATTCTACACAGGTAACAACAGAGTTGTGGATTTAAACCCAGAACACTAGATCTGTGACAAACTGATGCTATCAAATGTAACAATGTGCTGCCTTCTATGTAGGCATCCATGTATTTCGACTCTTTTTTCAGTAGAACCTATCACAGCAGCAGAGATGCACAAGATAGTATTTGAGGTCTGCACCCCTGGGTCTTTGCTGAGTCCCAAGACATCAACAATAATGAACATATAACACTAAGACGATGTTGACACAAACACAAGTTACTAGTGGAAACAGCAATATGTATTTATTAAAACTAAAGACAATGTCGTAAACAAAGTGTGGTGCAATTCAGAAATCATTAATAAATAAGTAATCCACTAAAAGTGCCCTTCAGGAAGTTAAAAATCAATAAATTCAAATAAAAAAATAAATTAGTTAAAATCAAGGATAAAAAAGAGTGAATTGTCTTTTAGTTTGTTTCCCTGTCCTTTCTCTCTCTCTCATATTGCACTGCTCACCCATTCCAAAATGTATGCTCATCTGGGCTCAGACACTGGCGAATGCAATCCACCAATCATTCCTGTACCAGTCATCTTCCGGCGGTAGCCACTGGGACGCTCCATGACCGTCTCCCTGTTCTTGCCACCTCTATCTGCATCCACAGGACCCCTGAAACAATTGATCGGTCCTGCCTTTAAACTCAACACAGAATTTTGAACCACCCCTGTGCTCCACCATGGGACTTCTAAAAGTGTTTCGCCCCCTACCACAGACACTGGCTCTTACCCAATTGTGTTCTTTCTTTACGCAGATCTTTCTTCCTTGATTCTTTCATTTTTTTTTTCTTTTCCATCCTCTTCTGACCTATTTAGACTCCTTTTACACTTATGGGTGCAAGTGCTTTCACAAATGACCATCTGAGCCTCAATGTGGAATGGCTACACTGATCATACTCACGAACAAGCAATTAGACAGTTTTTCCCATTAAATGTTTCACAGCCATATGGCATTGTCCCCACTCTTATCTACACCTGCTAAGACTGAGTATCTCTGTTTTGAAAAACTGTGCACCACCACAGACACCAGACACACTTCGCCACATAGGAATCAACCGTTAATGGCATACTTACAGACACATCCACACTCATGTAACATTAGTGTTGCTAAATTACACACACTCATCCTTGTGCTTTGAAATTAATGGAGAGGAAACACACTCATGAACATGGGCAGAATGAGCAGACTCCAGACAAATACTGTCCAGACTGGCTAGTAACTTAAACCAGGCTCCCAGTGCTTAAATATCAAGATTTTCTTCTATATCTTACTGCAATGCAGCAGTGCACAAATGCACTAAGGAGATTAGGGATTGTGTCCTGGGTCTTCCTTGCATTGAGTTTACATGTCCTTCCTGTGTTTGTGTGGATTTCCTCTGGGTGGTCCGGTTTCCTTCCAAAGTCCAAAGAAATGCTGATTATGTGGATTAGCGATTCTAAATTGGCCCTAGTGGCAGTGTAGTGTGTGCAAGTGTGTTTCCCTACAATGGACTGGTGCCCTATCCCGGGGATTGTCCCCACCTTGCACCCAATGCTTGCTGGATAGGCTCCTGTGACCCTGCTCAGGATAAATGGGCTTAGAAAATGGTGTAGTATTTTAGTGTGTTTATTGTCTCAGGAGTTACTTAAACATTTAATTCTATGGTTTTACAAATATGGTTGTGTAAAGAAAGCTCACATTTCTCCATCTGTTTTCACCAGCTTCTACAGGTCCAAAGTGGAATCCATCCTCACTAGCTGCATAACATCCTGGTACAGAAATAATGGTCAGCTCAAGAATGTACAGCGCTGCAGAAAGTGGTGAAGGCAACACAGAATATTACTAGATTCCAGCTGCCTTCTGTTCAGGACTTATACAACACTCATTATCTTAGAAAGGCTAAATACCACAGCCATCCTACATAGTTTAAGAAAAGGGCTTGATTTCACATAATAAAAATGAAAAAGGATTACTTTAATGAAATTAACCTCTGTAACTTGCAAAAACTGCAAGATCTCCTAATAATTTTTGTAGTTGTAGTACAGGACATCTATTTAAATTGTTTGATTACAGTTGTTTATTGACTAGTGCATACTGTATGTGTTCTTTTACTTTATATTCTTAATATTAGAAGATGACCTGGCCCAGAGGAAATTGAGAGTGAAGAGAAGGAAAAATGACAAAAGGTTAGCTTGTCTGGACATTTGCTTATCTTACCATTACTCATTTGTTCTTATTTCTAATATGATATAAGAACTGCTGATTATAGGGATTTGGTCATTAGGAGTTTGATTGGTTCAGACTGATATACTTGATTTACATATTAAATGTCCACTTGGCCCTTCTTGGATCGAGGCCTTGTAATGGCAGAAGGGCTTGCGCGGTCTAGTGATCATCGGAGTTATGTTGTCGGGAGCTACATGCTCCCGGCAGGGCTTCCCAAGGCAAACAGGTCTGAGGTGAAGATCCAGACTAACTCGATCCTGAGACCCCACATGGACTTAAATCAAGGATCGGCATTTCCCTTGCCCGGAAAAGGGTACCCGGGGCAACACCCTGGAGCCAGGCCCACGGGAGGGGTTCGCTGGCGAGCGCCTGGTGGCTGGACCTTTGACCACAGGGCCCAGCCAGGCTCAGCCCGAAGGAGCAACATGGTTCCACCTCTCTTGTGGGCCTACCACCTGCAAGAGAGGCCATAGGGGTCGGGTGCAATGTGATATGGGTGATGACCGAAGGCGGTACCTCTGGCTTTCTGACCTTTGGTTGCTGAAACTGGCTCTTGAGACATGGAATGTTACCTCTCTAGCGGGGAACGAGCCTGAACTGGTGTGAGAGGTTGAGAGGTAATGGCTGGATATAGTCGGGCTCACCTCTACACACAGTCTGGGCTCTGGAACCATTCCTCTTGAGAGAGGCTGGACTTTGTTCCACTCTGGAGTTGCTGTGGGTGTAGGCGTTGGGCAGGGATGGGCTTGCTTCTGGCCCCCCGGTTCAAGGCCTGCACATTGGGGTACTCCCCATTGGACGAGAGGATTGCTTCCCTTAACCTTTGAATTGGGGGAAGGACTCTGACTGTTGTTTGCGCTTATGGGACGAATGACAGTTCGGAGTGTTCAGCCTTCTTGGAGTTCCTGGTAGAAGTTCTGCGGGGCGCAGCTCCTGGTGACTATCGTCCTGCTTTCGGCAATGACAGTGAAACCTGGAGAGGTGTGATTGAGAGGAACGGCCTCCCTGATCTAAACTCGAGTGGTGTTCAGTTGTTGGACTTCTGTGCTGGTCATGGATTGTCCATAATGAACACCATGTTCGAGTATAAGGGTTTCCATAAGTGCACTTGGCACCAGGATGCCCGAGGTCGCAGCTTGATGATCAACTTTGTAATCGTGTCATTGGATCTGCGACCTTATGTCCTGGACACTCGGGTGAAGAGAAAGGGCTGAGCTGTCAACTGATCACCACCTGGCGGTAAGTTGGATCAGATGGTGAGAGAGGCTGCCAGACAGACCAGGCAGACCTAAACGTATAATAACTGGTTCAAGCTCTCGTCTCTGTCGGGTATTCAAATTACAGCTGAAGTTAAGTGTGTTGGTCTGAGCAAAGAATGAGTGAGGCTAGCTGGAGGAGGGGTCAGGGTCTCTTTCCTTCCACGGTTTATGTGATATATCCGCTCGATTGGTTGACGATTGGGCTGTTTCACCAAATAGTCAACGAGCCCTTTCCTCTCCTTAACTTCTGATGGTCCTTGCCAATGGGCAAGTAATTTAGAGTGGTAGGTAGAAACCAATACCATGTGACTTTTTCATATGGGTCGAATTTTCTCAAATCTATCGCGTAACTGAGCAATATACTCCAAAATATTAGTCGAGGGAATATCCTCTCCTTCACAACCTTCTTTTAAAATGTCCAATATGCCCTGGGGTTGTCGTCCATATAATAATTCAAAGGGGGAGAACCCCGTCGAGGCTTGAGGGACTTCCCTGTAGGCAACGAGTACGAGAGGGAGGAGTTGATCCCAATTCCTTCCATCCCCGCTGACCACTTTGTGAAGCATTTATTTGAGAGTCTGATTAAACCTCTCCACTAGACCATTGGTTTGAGGATGATACACCACAGTCTTTAAGTGCTTCATTTAAAGTAACTTAGCCATTTCCCTGAACGTCTCCAAGAGAAACGGTGTCCCTTGGTCTGCAAGGACTTCTTTAGGAATACCAACTAATGCAAAGAACCCTACTAGTTCCTATGCAATGGCTTTAGAATTAGCTGAGTGCAAGGGAACAGCTTCTGGATACCGGGTCACATAATCCACGAGGACTAATATATATTTATGTCCTCAGGTTCCATGGGTCCCACTATATCTTCTTTCGAATGGGACATCAAACAATGCAAGGGGAACAAGAGGAGCACGGTCCCTCCTAGGAATTTGCCACTGCTGACACTCCGGACAAGAGATACAGAAGCGGCGAATCTCCTCATTAATTCTCGGCCAATAGAATCGGAGCTTGATACTCTCTAATGTTTTCTCAGTGCCCAGATGGGCATGCGCTAAGTCACAAACCTGCCGCCGGAAAGTTCGTGGGATTAGCAACAGCTTCCACAATCCCCCCTCCCCCCCATGCTCACTGACCCGGTATAATAAATCATTTTCTATAACAAAATGGGGCACCTATAGCATTGGCTGATGGGTGCCTTGGCCGTTGACGAAAACCACTACATTCTTTGCAAATTTAAGGGAATCATTATTCCGTTGTACACTTTTAAACGAGGGCAGTGGTTGCCTAAATTGGTAGCTTAAATCTGAGAGAGGGTCCGGTCTGACCTCAAGGAGCTGGGAATCATCCCACTCCATCAAGACGTGGACAGATGATGCAACGGTCTGCGACGGCCCGTGAAGCTCCCCATCCTCCTCTTGGTTTCCCATATCTCTCTCCGCCGGCGGAGTACACGGTGTGGAGACAACCTGTGACGGAGGATTCCTGTCTGTTACTAGGCTCAAATTAGGCTTAGGAGGGGTCAGTACTTCACCGCTTTTACTATCAGACCAGTCCCGCCCGAGAATCACAGCGAAAGGTGGATTTGGGAGGACCGCTACTGTGATCTTTTTAACTGATTCTACCTGGCTGATAAAACATTGGGTGGATTTACAGAAGCGGATATCCCCATGCACACAGGTAATATTGGTCTTTATTTTTAACCACTGTTGTGGTAGTACCTACCGTCGATCAACAATGGAAATGTTGCTGGCGGAATCAAAAAGGGCTTCCACTTTAAATCCATTTATGACTACCTCACCCGTTTGAGCCATTGACAAGGGGTTTGAAAGCTCACACAACCCAGCCCCCTCTCTCCATTTACATTCTGCCTTGCTCCCAAGGGAGGGCTGCGCCCACAGAATTGGGGACTCCGGTGCAAACTCCAATTTATGCCGAGAGGGCAGATTAGGAGGGATGTAATCACCACAGCGTCTGCTAAAAGACCATTCTGCTCTCCCAAATTGCAAGGCTGTCCTAGATGTTTTGATGAGCTCGACGAGCTCATTCACAGTAGAAAAGTCTCTCCAAACCAGCTGGGTAAAATGTTCCAGTATTTATTAATATAAAACAGGCTACTTTTTTCACAGTTTGGGAGGTGACGCACTCAGTGTGCTTTCACCAACCTGCCACCATTTCCCACTGAGCATGAAGCTGCTTTTGGGTAGACCACTCAGGGTCTAGCCTCCATGCCTGTTATTTCTTCACCTGCCGGTCTAGGGAACCCCCACTTTGCTCTGGGGCCTTGGCCCCTGTGGGGAGAACAGTTCTCTCCTCAGAGAGAGCATAATAAGTCCCTGTCGCTTCCCCCATAGAGACCAGCCCACATCTGTGTGCCCCATCGGCACTCTCCCTATTTAATTTATGTGGCCCGGAATTAGACAAAGGGAGCGGAGTCTGCACCGGTTCTTTCCGAAATCTGAGACAAAACCCCCACCCGGAAGCTCGGCCCTAGTATTCTCCCACCTGGTCAAGATTCAGGTCCAGTCCCGTTCTCTTCTGGGCTTCTATCATCCTGCCAACTATGCCACTGTCACAAAAACGACCATAAGACATGGAAAAGGTTTGGGGCAGCCACCCGTATAATTTTTCCCGGCTGCAAAACTGCGTCAAAATAATAGACATGTTCACACAACTGAGTGCAAAACAGAACTGATTAACTGGAAGCAAGATGGCAGCTTTAAAGACCAGTGAAAGAATAGATATCATCAGGACCGGAACCGGAAGTTACGTTGTTGGCTGCCCCAGAGCCAGGCGGGATTTCCCTAAAATGGTCTGCAAAAGATCTAGAGGGAGAATTATTGCTCTTCGCCACCCCCTGGTCTGGTGTGGAATTACATGTACACAAGCCCTTTAGTTGTCTCCTAAACACACGTGTGAGACAATATATATATTTTAATTTAATAATTTAATTATATATATTTTTCATATGCAATGAATTCATTTATTTGATGCATTATGATTTAGACTTTTGAAATTATATCAGTGTTAGTGAAACAGACATGTGTTTTATGAAGGACTGTTTTGCAAGCTACTTCCCGCTCTTAAGACTCTATTGTAGATTTAGATCAGGTTGGAGTCCACTGCAGGGTACATTGAAGCAAATCAACAGACATACAATCAAACTGGCCAGTTTTTTATCATAAGCCATTTATCCCATTTAACTATGGGGATAATTAGAAATAATAATACATTTGTTCATTCCCTTTGCATAGTAACTTGGAAAAAAATTATTCTAAAATATTTGGATCTATAGCTAAAGTATCTTTGACATTTCATTACTTTACAATAATAATGTGTGGTATAATTAAAATTTTCTGAATGGCTCTTAAAAATCACATTACCTGCCTCTGTTACAGCATGGAAATTTGTAATCACTTTAATTACAGTGTAAAGTCCTGTGGGATGATGTTTGCAGTGAACGAGATAAAATGGAGCATTTAACTTCTCCATAAATAACATAAAATGTTATCCATCCATCCATTATCCAACCCGCTATATCCTAACTACAGGGTCACGGGGGTCTGCTGGAGCCAATCCCAGCCAACACAGGGTGCAAGGCAGGAAACAAACCCCGGGCAGGGCGTCAGCCCACCGCATCTTACAACTATAGAATGCAAAATATAAAATATAATTAGTATTTAGTAAGTGTTAAAGATCAGTGTCACCATGCCCCTTAAGTAAATACAAACAGGTAAATTAATGTGTACTATTTGGCCATTTGGGAAATAGTGTAAAAATAACAAAAAAGGCAAATCCAGGAGTTGGTGTTGTATATTAAATAGTATTCTAAAGCTTGAAAAAGTTCTCTCATAGAGCCTGTATTCTTCAAAAACTGGAAAAAATTTAAATTTTGGTCTGTTCTGTGTGCATGTATTTGATCTAAAATGGTAATGTTGTAGTATAGTAAGTAGATATACCTCACTGTAAATGGAATCATCATGGGTGCATGTGTTTATATGCCTTGTGAAATTATGTCATCTCCAGGACTAGTAAATACTTCATCACTCTGTACATTGCGATAGGTGGAAGGATTGAAGATTCACAAATTGAAATGCTGGGATACCAATCAAATCAAAAAAGTTATAAACAAAAGGTGCACTAATAAAAATCAGGGCTTCCTTGCTTCAGGAATATTTCTTGGATAATAAAGCCTGCTTTAGTTGGTGCTGAAAGGAGCTCTGTCCTGTGGCGTGCTCTCATGTCGAGGGGCGCATCTTTCCAGGAACCACATGGTATAAAGCTGGGGGACTAGAAGAGGTGGAGTAAATAGCCCTCACTAGGCATCTTGTCAGCACTGCAGAGGGAACTAAAGAGGCTGGGTTTAGTGCCAGCACCCCCTGCTGACTTGGGGTGGTAATACATACCTCAGAAGAGCCTGGAAGAAAATCCTGGAAGAAGATCTTGGAAGAAGATCCACTGATGTGCTGCTCGCATGACAATATTTAGTTTATTCCTACACCTGCTGAACTTGCTTTATCCTGATCAGCGTCTACACATACACAATTGCAAAAGTCATCAGGTTTGTACAGAATTTAATGCATGATTAAATGGCTAGGAGAAGGTTTTTGGCAATTTAATACCTAGCTTGGTAATCTATCCAGTGTCCAGCAGTGTGAAATGGCATAACGTTTAATTTTAAGCAAGCACTTCTCTTATTTTCATTTAAACAAATATGTTTATTTTCCAACTGCTTTACACATTTAATTGACTGTTATTTTAACCTTCTCTAAAGCTCTTCTCATGCAAGTAACTGTCTCTTTTTTTTTGCGATGTACATTGTAAAAAGACTTTACACACAACACATTCTTTTGTAATTTAGTTCCATTTGATTTTCTTTCTGCAAAGTTCCTGCATCTCTTTTTACTTTAGAATGTCTTTATTAAAGTTACTGCAACATCATGATTGTTTTTGTATGTATACTGCTGCATTTTGTTTATTGTACCCAAAGACAACTAAGCAGGGCTAGCTGGGATAAGTTCTTGGTTATTTGTGATTACAAATCAAATTAATTTGTTGACATGTGATAGATTGATGGTTAAATGGACTTCTGCCTTGAATAAATAAATAACTGTAATTTCTAAAGGTTTTAAAGAAAGATAGAATTGACTTTTTTGGTCAAAAAAAATTAGGATTGAATGTTGACTACATGTCATCTTCTGATCATCATTACATCTAAAATTTGTCTCTTTCCAGATGTTATGATACATTCTAAAATATCAGTACTGGTGAACGTTTAATTTTTATTAAGACTGACCAGCACAAATTGGATGCATATTCCTTTGAATGTATAGCCAAACTATATTTTAAGTTTTGTTTACTTTATGAAGCCCTTATGATATGAAATGTATGATCACTACATGACAGTAGCAAAAGATCATTTGCCTGGAGTACAGGATGCAGAACATTACTTAGTATTAGAAAGTTGTAAGTGCAAATTTTTATACAGAATGTGAACTTTTCAAATTTTGCATGACTGTTTACTTAACACTAGAATTACCAAAGCTTACGAAAAAACTTATAAATCTGGCCCACCTCAATTCCGCTTGCACCTCTCCATACAGCATCTTTTGTCTTGTAAATGTGTCGATAAGCCCAAGGAGCAAGCAGCCTGCTATACCATCCTCCCACGGCTGACGAAAGTGCAAAAGCCTCTCCCACCTGAAGCCTTGTTTATCAGGGAGTCAGGCACCTAGAGCTGTATGGGCTAAAAAAATATATCGTTATTTGGAACACATGCATTTCCTGTGTGTTCCATGTCTACAAAGATCTATGTATGTGTAGGATGACATAAATGTTGGACACATACTTAAAAGACAAACTTTTTTCATGTTTTAGTACTAACGACAAAATTTTGACGTGCACTTTTACTCAAGACTATAACCGAAGAAAAACAAATTGGGTTAGTGTGGCTTGTTGTCGTGACTTCTTTGGTAGGACAGTGGTAAGAACTTCTGACTCCAATTCAAAAGGTCCCAAGTTCGAGACTGCACATGTCTCAAAATAAATGTTTTGAGTAGTGAGCTGCTCTTATTGTTAATATTATACGATAAAAGCATAAATTTTATTTAAGTCTGTAACAGCCGGTGTTGATGTATGGTACTTTAGCATTTTTTTTATTCAGTTGCCCTGATCTGACACTGCTGTTTTCAAATAAAGACGAGCTATAACGAAAATCATTCATTGCAAATGTCGTTTTTCAGGTTAAATTTAGTTGTCTCTCTTGTTAAGATTTTGAACCCTTAATTGCTTATTTTATTTTATAAAACTATTTATTTTTTTAACTGCTCTTTATCTATACTAATAAAAGGCAAAGCCCTCACTGACTCACTCATCACTAATTCTCCAACTTCCCGTGTAGGTAGAAGGCTGAAGTTTGGCAGGCTTATTCCTTACAGCTTACTTACAAAAGTTAAGCCGGTTTCATTTCGAAATTCTACATGTAACGGTCATAACGGTCGACAACATCTGCCATGTTGAACTTCCTTATTTATGGCCCCATCTTCACGAAATTTGGTGGGCGGCTTCCCTGCGCTAACCGAAACCGATGTACGTAATTATTTTGATGGTATGACACCACTGTCGGCCGCCATATTGAACTTTCCAATGTAACTAATTTTCCAACTTCCCGTGTAGGTAGAAGGCTGACCCCATCTTCACGAAATTTGGTAGGTGGCTTCCCTGCGCTAACCAAAACCAATGTACGTACTTATTTCAATGGTACACCGGCTGCCATATTGAACTTTCCAACGTCACTAATTCTCCAACTTCCCATGTAGGTAGAAGGTTGAAATTTGGCAGGCTCATTCCTTACAGCTTACTTACAAAAGTTAAGCAGGTTTCATTTCGAAATTCTACACATAACGGTCATAACGGTCAACAACATCCACCATGTTGAACTTTCTTATTTATGGCCCCATCTTCACGAAATTTGGTAGGCGGCTTCCCTGCGCTAACCGAAACCAATGTACCTACTTATTTCGGTGGTATGACGCCACTGTCGGCCGCCATATTGAACTTTCCAATGTAACTAATTTTCCAACTTCCTGTGTAGGCAGAAGGCTGAAATTTGGCAGGCTCATTTCTTACAGCTTACTTACAAAAGTTAAGCAGGTTTCATTTCGAAATTCTACGTGTAATGGTCATAACGGTTGACAACGTTCGCTATGTTGAACTTTCTTTTTTATGGCCCCATCTTCACGAAATTTGGTAGGTGGCTTCCCTGCGCTAACCAAAACCGATGTACGTACTTATTTCAGTGGTATGATGCCACTGTCGGCCGCCATATTGAAGTTTCCAGTGTTACTGCTACGCCACGGGATTCACGTCTCCCCGCTGATAACTACAACCTTTTAATTTAATCCACGGCTTCTCTGCTGTTTTATTTTTAATTTATTACGATTATAGTTATTGTGTAGGTATTTTACACTTACTTTACATTGTTCAGGTACCTTTATCATTCCAACCGTACCCCCATTAACATGTCTATCGAGGTGATCACCATCGATCAAAGAACTGTCACTTACAGAGTGGTTTCCATGCCCGGAGATGTCACCTGCCTTTTTCATTCTCTTTGTTACATATTGCACGGCCATATCAGGCTCACTCTTGATATCCGGAGGAACATTGTGTCTTATGTATTGAATGACTGGGATGGGTTCAAGGTGTGGACTGGCGACGGTACAGGAGATAATTATACTACACAGGAGCACTATAAGAGTGAAATGCTTAAGCCCTTCACCTATGGATCTGCATGTGAGTTGATGGCTGCCGCTGAATTGTTCGGTTGTTGCTTTCAAGTGTACCGAAATGGCCAAATATCTTACACCTTTTGACAACCGCCAATGCCTCTTAAACATCTTAGATTCACAGGTGACGATTTCAGTAGTGGACACTTTGATGTTTATGAATGTTTAAACTCTCAAAAGCTGGTTGTGAAGTTATTGATGAAACCGGTTGTATACTCACAACGCTTGACAGATGCCGAATGTCTCTTCAACCCAAGTCCTACAAATACTGTCGTAATTGAAACAAACCATGAAACTTAAACCGATTATGACAGCAGCAATCCAAGCTGTGAGATTTGAAGCAAGATTACTTTTCACATGGCCAACTGTATGTTGCATGCTCAAGAGTAAGCTCAGCGCATAGCTTGGTCATATTACAAATCGGAGGGCCGAACTCACAATGTGGTATACAAAGAGATCCATAACAAATAATTATTGGTATATTTTCTCTCAGTTTAAAAAGGTTTAATTTTCTTCTTAATAAAACTTTTAAGGCAGTACTTCGCCGCTGCGAAGTGCGGGTATTTTGCTAGTTAGCAATAAAATGCAAATGACAAAGGAACCAGCAGGTTTACATCTAACATTTCTCCATTTCCACCCGTGTGTATTCATCATTCACTATTTGGTTTAATTAAGCACTCAGAAGAAAAATTAAACTAAAGTTAAGAACTGAATATTACTCATCTGTTTTAGGCTTTAAATCACCTGGATGATACATTTATCATTAGAAAGGAAAAAAAAAACTGATTTATGAAAGAACTGACATGGTAGAGTTAAAACACTAAAAAACCATGACATTAAATTAGATCTGTTATTGGTGAGGATTGTCTTCTAATTAAGCAAACTGGGTTGGAACAAAAACCTGCAGCCACTGTGGCTGTCCAGTATCAGAGTTGGCCACCCCTGGTCTAGTCCATCTTGTCAATTGAAAAAAACACTGAAGTATCCACAGTTGAAAATTAGGCCAGTTTTGTATTGTGGAAAAAATGACAAAGAATCACAACTAAAATCAGTTGCTTTCTCAAACTATCTTCAACAAGAACTTTGAACTCACATAAATAAAATTTTCCTTGGAAAACAATTAAAAGCACCTTTTTTGCCTGTTGCGAGTGATAGTATTATAGAAAACTATGGAGTACTACATTTTCATTTTATGCAGTGAACAGTTTGGAGGTACTGTATAAACTTGTTGCACAGTTCACTTGATATTGGAATTCTTTCCCTATTTTTTGACAAACACAAATGTAATTTTGGGAGATCCATTATTTCAAGAAGATTGAATATTTTAACTATATAATCTTATTGTATTCTATAAGTTTTTGTTTGACCTAATTTTCATCCCATAAATGCTTTATTGCATAAAATTTTTTTTCATAAGCTGCTTTCTCAATTTATATGAATTAAAAAGTAATAATTGGAAGTTGCTCAGTAATAACCAAGAATGATTACTTCTTACCAAGTATCAATAATATAGATATGCCTTGGATTTAATAAAACTTTTGATTAGCTGATACAAGTAAAAATTTCACTGTACGCTGTACACATGGCTATAATGACTCCATAAACTTTTAAAATATTAATTAGGTCAATGCAAATGTCAGTTTGTCTCTTAGTATTTAGTCTTTGGTAATTAATTTTCTTCATTGGCCTAAGAGTGTGATGCCCTGAGTGCCTGCAGCCTTAGCACTGAAAGTCATGACCTGGATTGACTAGTGCATTTTTTTTTTTAAATTAGTGTCAAATAAAGTGCGGTACAAATCAAAATTCTTGATTAATTAATAATCCATAAAAATAGTGTCTTAAGATAAAACTTATGAATTGTAATAAATATTTCCATTAAAAACTCAAGAATGAAAATACAGGATTGTAACTTCCCTTGCCTCTTCCCCAGTGCACTCTCTCATCTCCTCTGCTCACCCCTTTAGGGTCTTGCAGCACTCTACAATGCCACAGACCCCTAACATGCTTAACCACAAAGAGCAGAAAAAGATTATGGGAAAAAGCAAAACCTTTACTAATTTTTGTGTAAGAATGGGCTTGCTCTCTTATTTGAACTGAATATTTAGCCCCAACCAATTGACAAATCCTGAGTTTGCTAATACTGTTGCAATGTCAAGTTCCAGACTGAGAGAGAATGTTTAAATTGATGGTATTATTAATTTTCAATGGGTAGTAATCCTCCCAGCTTGTACTGGGTCTACTCTAGGTCTTCTCCCAATGAGTTATGTTTGGTATCACATAGGATAATAAAGGAACATTTAAAGTGCATGCTGAAAAACATTAATTGGCTCCATTTTGCTCTGCAGAATTAGTGATTCTGCTTAGTGGTCTACCCATATTACTGGCATAGAATCTTAATAAAAATATTTTTAATCAATACATGATCATATTTACAATTTAATATAAGCTATAAGCATATATTTAAATGAAGTTGTAACAATGGATTAGTAAAAGCATAATCAATCAATCAACAATTATTTAAACAGCACATATTCATACAAAAAATGTAGCTCAAAGTGCTTTACAAAATGAATAGAAAAAAAGAAGACACAATAAAAAATAAACATAAGTCAACATTAATTAACATAGAATAAGTAAGGTCCGATGGCCAGGGTGGACAGGAAAAAAAAAAAAAAAAACTCCAAAAGCTGGAGAAAAAAAATAAAATCTGTGGGGTTCCAGACCACGAGACCGCCCAGTCCCCTCTGGGCAATCTACCTAACATAAGTCAAACAGTCCTCTTTGTATTAAGAAAAAGAACTGAAGGTAACTAAAGGGTTAAATAAATGTGGCTTAAAGCTTGGGCACATGAGGCTTTTGCCTTATCTAGAGGAGCCACCAATATAGTTGCTAAGGTTAAAATGAAATAGATGTGCAACAAACACCCCTCTAGAAAACAGGAATAAACTTATGGAAAAGTCCAAACACCCTCTTATGCAGCGGTGCTAAAATAAATAGAAGAGTCTGCAGATCACCGCTATTTACAAGGCAATGTTCAGAATAATGGGAGAGTCAAATGGAGTCAGAAAACACTGGTGGCACTTGTTAGTTGGATGAAGGTAGTCATAGTATGTATATTAAGAGTCAAATGACATGATGTATTGGATAAGGTAATGTAACAGAAAAGCATAAAGGCAGATGAACTGTTTTACTGATTGCTTAGTCCACGGACTGAGACATTTATGCATACCTTTATACAAATAAAGAATTGTTCTGCATTTTCATCTGGTCTCTGTGAATGACTTCTTTGAAATGAGAGGCAGGTTTTTCCACTACACTGAGGATCTCAGCCTGTTGTGGAGAGTGAACCCAGCAGCCCTGCAGTTCTGCTGTCTGTTTTATTCTCTCTCTTAAACAAGATTATGAAGTACTTGAAATTCTTTACTTGAGGTAGCAGGGAACAAGCCATTTTATTAATAGAAAAAAAAACATGACCTCAGATTTAAAAGTGCTGACTTTCATGTGGACTGCCTCACAATCAATCAACTACAAACTGCTCCAATGTGCTTCATAGATCACAGTCTAATAGTACCAGGAGGACAACATCTAACAATAGCAGAGAAGCAAACCTTAGCTTCCCAAACTGGATATTCTCCCATATTTTGGCTGTGTCATGATGTCTTTTTCTGATTCTGAAAATCACAAAGAAAGTTGTTGGTGATTTTCAGGTTAGACATAATTTCATAAGACTTTTGGAGTACAAATGCATAGAATTATCTGCCCCAATGTAGTGTGCAGTTATGTACTAAGTGCAAAAACAAGATATTCTGAGATGGATGCAGTTGTAGTTGTTACATTTCAGAAAGGATTCTCAACTTGCATGGAGTTTAGAGTCTTGTTTAATGTCTGTTATGTTAATTTTTAATTTAATTTATTTATGTCAATTTCCCTAATTATTTCAATTATTCTGCTGTTTTTTTCAACACTGCCATTGGATTCTTGAATTGGGACTTTGCATCAGATTGCCTTCTTGCTTCAGGAAATTCCTTTTGCCTTTTGTGTTCTATGGAGCACTCTTTTTTTGTTATAGAGCATTTTGGTAGAATACTTCTTTTTATTTTATTAAGATGATGTGTTTACCATTATATCCCCTCTAGTGAGCATTTAACAGTAGTAGTGTCATGTTCCTTCAGAGAGGATTCCTTTACTGGCTGGGATTCAAATTACATTTGTATGTCCATTTTGTTAATTTTTGCAGATTACCACCAATGTGCTGCCCCCAGACCTATAAAGGCTGGGAAAACCCAGAGTTCCTTATAGTTCATTGTGTGCTTGTGGTGGTGGTGAGTTTCCTGTAGTGCAGTGGCTTCCAAATTTGGTCTTCATTTCATGATTTTCATTGTGCTTTTCCAGGTGTTCTGGTTATTTAGTTGATTTACTAATTAGAAATTCTGACTGTCCTACTCAGGAAAACAGATAACTAATTTCTGTAGAAAACCAGGAGATGTGAGCAAAAGGCAAAACAAATGAAAATAACAATAGTAAGTAGATTAAAGAGTAAGGATTTTATCGGATAAGGCTCATAGCGAGAGTCTGACCTTTTATGCCAGTTGCTGATTAAGTCAAGGTCATGACCCCAGATACCACACCCTTAGAAGTGCAGGATGTGATGCTAACAATGGTACACATTATGGCTTCTCCGAAAGGAAAAACTATAAAACCTTAATTTTCAGCCTAAATCATGACACTGATGCTGAAGTAGTTACACCATTTCATCATTCAGTGGTGTATGCTGTGTTTGCTTTTAATTGCCATTATTAGGATTCAGTGAAGGCGAAAACTACACAGAGAAAGGGCAAAATAGTAAAAAAAAAAAAAAAAAAAAAAAAGAGAAATATTTAAAACTATATCAGAAAGAAATATAAAAAAATTTCTTATAAATGTAACAATCACATGGCATGGTGGCGCAGTGGTAGCGCAGTAAGGAGACCTGTTCACTTCCCGGGTCCTCTCTCTATGGAGTTTGTATGTTCTCCCTGTGTCTGTGTGGGTTTTCTCCAGGTGCTCCGGTTTCCTTCCACAGTCCAAAGACATGCAGTTTAGGTGCATGGGTGATTCTAAATTGTCCCTAGTGTGTGCTTGGTGTGTGTGTGTGTGGGTGTGTGTGTGTGTGTGTGTGTGTGTGTGTGCTGGCGCCCAACCTGGGGTTTGCTGGCTGGGATTGGCTCCAGCAGACCCCCGTGACCCTGTGTTAGGATATAGTGGGTTGGGTAATGGATGGATGGATGTAACAATCACGCTAATGTTCTTTTTTTGAATGCAGAATAAGATAAGAAAAACATACCAGTTAAATAAATTAGATCAATTATTATTACTGATTGTAAATCTGGTTGGAATAAAAACCTGCGGTCACAGTGGG
The DNA here is from genome assembly GCF_016835505.1 of Polypterus senegalus. Taxonomy (NCBI): domain Eukaryota; kingdom Metazoa; phylum Chordata; class Cladistia; order Polypteriformes; family Polypteridae; genus Polypterus; species Polypterus senegalus. The sequence goes on along the minus strand of NC_053156.1, from coordinate 200,437,383 downwards.
CCCCAGGACTATGTTTGCGGAGCACTTGTCTATTGCTTATTGTTATTGTGCTTTTTGTAAATTTCTGGACTTTTTGACTGCTATGCTCTATTTTTGATTACCCTTTTAGATTCATATTGTGGCGCCATGGTAGATAGATATATAATATAGAGATCTGAAAGTCTCATGATGATTAAATCAAACTTGTTATTTTAAGGACACAGATGTCTCAGATGATATTGCATTTTCTTTATTTCTCTGTTTCTACCAAAAGTGCTGTTTAGTATTTACAGCAATCAGAATTAGATATCAGGGAGGAAAGAATGGAAGTTGAAAGTAGCGTGACTAGAAAACTATAATTACATCACTGTTGAACTCTTTTGTACATTTGCTGTACAAATTTAAATCTGTACTGTATTACACTTTTTCTACTGTGTACTTCCTATACTATCTAAGAAAGTGAGATGAACTCTTGCACATTGCAGAGTTTTAGTGTTAGTTTGGCTCTGCATCCATGAATTCTGAGAACCTTAATCTTCTCTAAGTATGTACTAGAACAATGAGCTCCTACCTTAATTAAGCAAGCTACTGTTTCTGTTTCTTTGTTTTTGCAGCAACATGGAAATTACAAAACTGGGTTTCCTAAATTTTTATTGGAATGTAGCAAGCGATTCTGTATGCTAAACTGAGATCAAAATTTATCTTCATTTTTTTTAGAAGTTTATTATCATAATGATGAATATTTATATTCTACTTTTCCAGGTGTTCTGGAAATTTAAGCTATTATTTAGTAATGAGTATGTTGGTGAGAATAACACTGAAGGAGCTTTTGTTTACTTTCTGGTCTGCTCTGCTTGTCATCAGTTGTCATTATCATGTTAGAATTAAGCGAACAGAACAGATAATCAAAGAAAAATTGGGCACAATGGCAAGAAAACAATATTTATGAACATAAATTATTTTTTCTGAAGGCAGAATATGAGAAGAAAAATAAAATACCCGCTAATTAAACAAGGATGTCATTTAAATAAAAGTACTTACTTTTTGGAAACTGGGTGGGATAAAAATCTGCAGCCAAAGGGGTCCTCCTGAACTGAAATTGGGAATCCCTGAACCAGAATATCCTGATTCAGTGTACAGATTAATTGATGTGTTTATACCAAACTATTAGTACTTATTACTTAGATGTTTAGGATTCCTGTAAGTTAGACCTTTACAGACTGTATTCATTTTATTTACTGCCCAAACAAATCTACCTGCAGACTGTGGAAAATTTTATAATAACTATAAGTTAGACTTCTACCAAATATATTTAATTTATACTATACAAGCATTACATTTTTGATTAAGGTAAAAGGGAGTCTAACCAATTGACAGTTTAAGTGAAGAGGACGAAATCTGAAATTTGTTCTAAATCAAACTGGAAATTAAACAAGAAGTAGAGCAAGTTTTAGTTCCTAATTACTATCCTTTAATTACATTTCATGTTAATCTGTCAACCGTTGTAGTACGAAATATACTTGAAAAAAACTCAGTTTTTCTTAATTTGAATTAATAATAATAACATTTATATTGAAATTTGGTAAAAGATCCAATATCTTTGAATGAATGTTAGCTTTAAAAGGAAGATCAGAAAGTCACCTAGAAATGTTTAATTTGTCTAGAGTTTCAGTTGAAAGAATTTCTTTACCTTGTACACACTAACGCCTACACAAAAAAACTATACATCTCTCATTTTAAATAATAAATACAGTGTTTTTAACTCAAATAATGCTTAATCATACTGAAGCAAAACAAATCACACAACAGAACAAATATCAGGTCTTACAGAGTAATATGTTAATGTGAAAGGGTGTATATGCCTTCAGTTTTGCATTTCAAACAAAAAATGAAAGTCACACCTTATACACCTTGAAAATAATATATTATTTTTATTAAAGTAATTGGTTGGTTCATAGCTTAACAGGAGTTTAGGACTGTCCACTGGGCAAAAAGAGTGGAAATAATTAATCATGAAAACCCCATATAAGCAAAATTCCAAGAACCTGATTACTGACCAAGATGTTTTATTTGCTGCTCAAGATCCTCCTGTACTTTTGGATTTCTGAAGTAATATTCCCTAATTTTGCATGGTCAACTCTCCACCAGTTTCCTTACACAATGAACAATTCTGAGCTATTTTTATTTGCCTTTTAAATTATATGTCAACCATCATCAAGTCTTTTTTGCATCTCATCTATGAAAAACTAGATTCAGTGAACTAAACAGGAGTGCCTACACTGAATAAAGAATGTTTGGTCTATGCTTGGAAGATACAATACAATACAATACAATTTATTTTTTGTATAGCCCAAAATCACACAAAAAGTGGACGCAATGGGCTTTGACAGGCCCTGCCTCTTGACAGCCCCCTAGCCTTGACTCTCTAAGAAGACAAGAAAAAAACTCCCAAAAAAACTGTTGTAGGGAAAAAATGGAAGAAACCTTGGGAATCGCAGTTCAAAGAGAGACCCCTTTCCAGGTATGTTGGGCGTGCAGTGGGTGTCAAAAAGAAGAGGGTAAATATAATACAGTACAACACACAGAACAGAACAAATCCTCAATACAGTATAAAAATAAAAATTATACAAGTATGGAGTAGAATTTAACAGTAGATAATATCACATAATATGATTTGGATTTTGTTTAGAGTCCTGGAGACCTCATCCATCAAGCTGCCTCCCCCACAGCTGAAATAGCACTAATCCAATGAAAGGACCCCTGCGATCCTCCATCAGGGACGACTTTACCTTAGGCAGGCAAAACAACTTGGCAGGTGGGCCATGGCACCAAGTGCCACATTTAATTATTTATTTTTCACAATAAGAAAATCACAGAATGCCAATTTCTTATACACCTAATTGTTTAATATGCATATGGATAGATGCTGTCATGCTAGAATGTCGAACAAAATGTACAAATAAACTAAATGAAAAAAATAAAACTGTAATGATGAATAAATCAGTAAATAAAGCTGTTCCTTTATTGATTCCAGATAGGCTCCAGCTGAACCAATCATATAAACTGCTGCTTGAATGAAAAATACACAATAACCAAGCCAGAATTGTATATGTATTTTTTTTTTCTTCTTTTGTTTGAGGATAACTTAAATTCAAAATACATATGAAGTTCCTCTAATATGCAGCACTGAACATCATTCAAATTATTATTGTATTCTGGAGTACCAATCTTTTACACATAAGCTTCCTTCACAACCAATGCATTTTGACCTTGCATGGTGTGAACACACCTATACCAACTGGACATGAGATACTGTAGTCTAATTATTTTTCAATGTTAGTTAACTAATGTATGCCCTGCGGTGAGCTGGCTCCCTGCCAGGGGTATGTTTCCTGCCTTGCGCCCTGTGCTGGCCGGTATTGGCTCCAGCAGACCCTCATGACCCTGTAGTTAGGATATAGTGGGTTGGAAAATGACTGACTGAATGACTAATGTAATTGAGGTATGGTGTCTTATAGAAAGTATATGCACCGCCTTGGAAGTTTTCACATTATATTATTATACAACATTGAATCACAGTGTGTTTAATTTGGTATATTGATCATCAGAAAAAGACTATCTAATGTCAAAGTGAAAATTAATTACAAATATTAAACAATTAATCACAAATATAAAACAAATAAACTGGTCACACAAGTAGTGGCCTCCTTCAAGTCAGTATTTAGTAAATGCATTCTGGGCACCTATAATAACTGTTAAGGAAAAATCAAATCACAAGAGGAAAGGACTCAAAATGAAATGAAAACTAAACTGTTAGGCATTGCCTCTGTTATTGCTTTTCTTCTTAGCATGCCTTCAATGCTCTTCTATTTGCAGTTACTTATAAACTTAAATTAATTCTAAATGATATTTAAAGTATTAAATAAAATAGATTACTCCACATGCTCATTGGTCTGGACTGGTCTCTATCAGCTTTGCATATCTGGACACTGCCATTTTTTCCCCATTCTTCTTTATAAACCTTTTTAAGATATGTCAGGTTGCATGGGGATTGTGAGAAAATAGCACTTATCAGATCTCATTAGAACACAGACCCTTCTTCCAGCTGACCTTCCCTTGTGCAATCTGGTAAATTCTAGCCAAGGTGTAAGGTGAGCCTTGTTTTAAACAGCAGCTTTCTCTTTGCCATTATTCCATAAAGCTGAAACTAGTAAAGCACCCAGGCAGCTGTTATTGTAAGCATAGTCTCCCTAATCTTAGACTTTGAACCTTATAACTCATCTAGAGTTATCGCTGGTCTCTTGGTAGTCACCCTGACTAGTCTTCCTCTTGCACAATAAGTCAGTTTTTGTGGACGGCCAGCTTTTAGGCAGATTTACAGCTGTGCCATACACTTTTCATTTCTTACTAATTGATTTAACTGAATTCCAAGGACTACACACAAAAAATGATCTGTTAGAGGAACTTGATTATATGTCCACATAAATTATTTGAATAATTTAAGCTCACTTTCAAAAGGGCTTTAACTCAATTTCAGTGTAATCAATTTATGTGATCTGAGTAATAACATACTACAGAAATGATTTTTTTGAGCAGAGTCAGTAACTTGGATATCTTCTTGTCTCCATCCTGACTTGTGCTTCTCAATCACCTTTTAACAGGGTTGCTTGAAGTGTTGTTTTGTGTAGGTTAAGCCACAATGCTGACTCACCACAAGTTGGACCATCCACCTACAATTGCGTTTATATAACGTATATACTGCGTATATTTACTACTTTCAATTGAAACCCACTGGCTGCACCAGTGATGGTTTAGGCCTGACATATTTTAAGGTATGAATGCTTATATGATCAATTATGTTGTGTTTTATACAGTATTTATAATTAATTTAGCTTACCTAGCAGTGATCTGTTTTCCCTTTGGTGTTGAAGGGTCTTTTTTGCTGATCAGTGTCAACAAGGCCAAATTAAATCCAGTGTAATTCAATATTGTGAAAAAATCCAAGGGGTAAATACTTTTTATAAGCATTCTAGATAAATATTATTTCAACTGATCTAGTGTTTAACAACTTTTAAACAAATCAGTGATTTTCACTATGTAAAATGTCTACCCTTAAAGAAATGATGCAGTGTTTCTTCTGGTGCTATTACACATCTTTAACGACAACAGTGCAAAAAGGATCACACTGTCTGAGAAGTCCTGTTTCAAGAACTTATAACGTAAATGTTGAAAAAAACAAAATAACAGGTGTAATATTAACAGGCTTTGCACATAATCTACACATTCTGTTGCTTCTAAATATAAGTATTTGGAGTTCTTAAAGCTTTCAGCATTTGAGATAAAAAAGTGCAGTTCAATGTAAATAGTTTTTTTTTATATTGTGCTATTTCTATTTATTGAAATACTAGGGGGTTCGCCCCAGCTCGCTTCACTCGCCAGCCACTTCACGTCTCTGCAGCTTGTGTTGTGAAAAGGGGGGGCTGAATGCACCCCAAGGAGACATGGTCGCTCCTCCGAAACCCCTTCTTAAACAATGGGAAACAAATACAGTTTTTTTAACTCTTTTTGCTCGATCAGCTGCTGCTGCTGGCATGGCACTTCGAACATTTAAAAGCCAGTACAGCAGCTGTCCTACTCTTTGTCTTTTATTTCCGGCCCCGGGTGTGGTTAAATCGTTTGGCACAAACTCTCGTCTCGCAGGACGTGAGTTCCTGATATTTTTTAGTTTATAATTTCAAAACAAAATAAGAATCTGAAAATCTAACAAGATCACATTAAAGTTCGATAAATTCTGAAAAGAATGACACCAAACATATACTGTATATGTAGGTTTTAAAATAAGCCTGATTTAAAGCGTGACAATAAACGTGACATAAAAAGTCACATAAAATCGTTGCACTTCTAAACTTAGGATTTTATATATATAAAGTAGATATTTTTTACACATCATTTAGATTTTTATTGAAGGCCATATTACACATGATATAGTACAGTTACTCTATGTCTTGTTTCATGTGTGTCTTTACTACCATGGATAAAACAGCAGGAGTTTCATGAAGTTTCCCTTTGGTCCCTTGGTTGGGAGTATGCACTGATTACAGCACTTTGCTGGATCAACCATACGATGAACCACCCAGATTGGGATTGACACCTTAGCACCCCATTGAACAGTATGAGGTTTTTTTTTCTTTGGCTAGAGTGCCAGTCCTGCCACCAACCTCCCAAGTTTTCCCTGCAAGTTGGAGGACCTGCTTGTATGGCTGCATGCAGAGTAACATCATACTCAGGACAAAGCAATTTCAGATTAAAGGCCTTGCTCAAGGGCCCAACAGAATAGAGTCACTTCTGGCATTTATGGGATGGTAAATGCCAATACTTGACAAAACTGAACAAAGCAATTCACTCGGCTATGCCAAGATAGATGGCATATGGAAAGGAGGCATAACGTTAAACCAATAAATGTATACCAAAAATTGATTTCTGTCAATTAACTTTGTACACCACTTTTTAAAACATATTTGACCACATTTAGTCTCATCCGTTGCGAGAGATGGACGTCTGAAGTGGAGCTCCATTAGTAGCTGTGTTATTTTTTTTATATTATTTTCTTATTTTCCTGAGATTTCCTGTATCTATCCAACTTGAGGGTTCTACTACAGTATATGCAAGCATATATAAACATGGCTGGCAAGAAAGGGGCTCAGAAAGAAATGGAAAAGAAAACTAAAGCAACATCCAAGCTCAGACAGACAAGTCCAAGTTCAAGCTCAAGGTACGGCCTTTCAGAGACTGACCTGGATCAGATGGGCGAAAGCCCAAACTCCTTGGGACCACGGTCCGCTGCATCATCCCCAGTTGAGAGCGAAATGTGGAGCGAATGTTCGAGAGCGAGTGACGCAGGTCACGATAGCTCGCCGATTGCTGAAGATCATCTGAAACAGGAAAAGGCCTTGCAATCCATGCTTTCACCTACTCTACCTACTCTGTGTGAGCCGGGAACATCGGCTGTAATAGAGCCCACTGCCTCACCTACGGTGCACGAAAGCAGAAATGATCTGTTTGAACTGAAGGTGATGATTGCTGAGCTCAAGCAAGAGATAAAGAAAGATATAAAGAAAAGTGAGAAGGCAAATGAGAAGCTGCGACGGGAGCTGCAGCATAATAATAAAGACTTGGAGAAACACATATATGTTCGCTTTGAGGCAGTCTTTAAAAATATGCTGGGTAAAATTGAAGAGCACATTCAGGAAACCACGTCTAAACTGAGCAACCTTGCCGATCAGCTGGAGGATGTCAAGCAGACATTCATGACTCGGATTGAAACAGCCGAAAGTCTAGCTTCCACCACTGAAGGAAAAGCAACAGCTGCCAATTCCGAATGCAAAAAACTTGGAGACAGACTTGCTGCTCTGGCAGATGGAACCAGAAGGAATAATATTAGAATCGAAGGTCTACCTGAGAATCATGAAAGTCCAAACCCAGTGAAATTTGCACCTCAACTATTCTCTAAAATAATTGGAGAGGACTTTAAATCAGATTCCGAGATAGCAGCGGCTTGTCACATACGCGGATCAAATACCTTTAGACCTAAGTCTTTTATTATCTGCTTCAAGAAATTATTATTTAAGATAGAGGTGATGGCACTCCTCAGACACAAGCAAGAGATTATACAGGTATATGAAAATAACCACATTCGTATTTTACCTAATTTCTCTCCTGCAACACCTGCTAAACATGCAGTCTTCTACAACATTAAACAGCGGTTATGGCAAGCCGATATCAAATACAGCCTCTTGCATCCTGCCAAACTGAAAGTGGAAATTCAAGGCCAATACTATGTCTTCGCCAGCAAGGAAGAATCAGAAAAGGAGTTAAGAAAGCTAATCACGACAATATTCTAAAACACAATAGTGAGTCGTATCCTGCCACTGCATGGCAAGAAGGTATCACCCGCTGTCTGATCCATTTGTAATGATACAGGTGTTATAATTATTACTATCTGTTTATGTTTTAATTACAGTTATAGACGTGTGTGTGGAAGAAATTAACCCTTTTTTATTTATTTTTTTTTTTTTTTTAATTATTTATCTATTTATTTATTTATTTTTCTACTATCCTAAAGGAGACTGTTTAACATCATACCCTTGGTTTATGCATTAAGACTTACTATGCTTACACTGGACCACTTTCTAACACCATTCCCCAGGTTTATTATCTTAATACTTTATGATTGCTGAAGATTATATTTGAAATATATTTGTTAATGAGTATATTTTAGGCATATAGTATCTTAACTATATTGGCAATAGATATCACTGCTTTTTAATCCTAAAACGCCGCTGCGTGGGGGCTTGTTTTGCTTTGGACATGCTCTGTCTCTAGGTATGTCAGAGGACCGGTACTTCATGAAGTGGTGTCTAGCCTCACGTGGGGAGGCAAAATGGAGGGTGGGGGGATAAGGGGAGAGAAAGAGAGCAGGCTATATCTATATCTAATCTATCCTTTTAATCCTTATAATTATAACTACCAACGTAATAATAGGCTGCATGGCAATAACTCTTGGGGAAATAGGAAATTAAGGTTAAAGCTGTCTCACTTCCAGTTAAGACTATAAAATTACATCAAATATTCAGAATCAATGTCTCCATGATGGGACAGTTATCTTTGTGAACTGGAATGTTAAAGGCCTGAATCATGAATTAAAGAGAAAGAAAGTATTCTCTCACCTAACAGGTTTAAATGCTAAAATAGTATTTTTACAGGAGACCCACTTATTAAGCAAGGATCAGTTCCGGCTGCAAAAGGACTAGACTGGCCAAATGTTCCATTCTAGCTTTACAAAGAAAACTAGAGGTGTGGGAATTCTTATACATAGAACAGTCTCATTTGTAGCATCAGATGTAGTATCGGATCCTGAAGGGAGATATGTGATGGTCATGGGCAACTTATTTAACTGTAAAATGATTTTGATAAATGTTTATGCACCTAATGTCGATGATAAGGAATTCATACAAAATTTATTTGCATCCATTCCCAATGTGAACACTCATAAAATTATAATAGCTGGGGACTTTAATTGTGTTTTAAATCCACTCTTAGATAGGACTTCTATCACAGGGGGAATGACATCTAACACTGCAAAGATAATTACAAAGTTTATAACTGACCACAACTTATTAGACCACTGGAGGTTTCTAAACCCAAACTCAAGAACATATTCTTTCTACTCACCAGTACATCATTGCTACTCAAGAATTGATTATTTCTTTATAGATAATAATTTCTTGCCTACAATTAAATTTTGCAAGTACGATGCTATTGTTATTTCCGACCATGCACCTCTGATCTTGGAGCTAAAGTCACTATGCCCCACCACACTCACCTCGCAGATGGCGTCTTAACCCGCTTCTATTAGCAGACGAGAATTGTACAGAATTTATATCCAAACAAATCAGTTCCTTTCTAGAGACAAATACATCCTCAGAGGTTTCTGCAGGAATACTCTGGGAAACTCTAAAGGCTTTCTTAAAAGGACAGATTATTTCATATCTTTCCCACAGAAATAAATTAGAATGATTACATCTTGCCTGAAGAAGGGGCCTGAGTTGCCTCGAAAGCTTGCATATTGTAATCTTTTTAGTTAGCCAACAAAAGGTGTCATTTTGCTTAGTTTTTCTCTACATTAGAAACCAAAAAAGTAGCAGAGCTAAAAAGCAAAATCACTAGAATAGATGAAGAACATGCCTGGCTTCCAAGCGAGGCTCTACATAGGAAAATGCAGGCTCTGCATTCAGAACTCAACCTCTTGACAACTAAAGAAACTGAAAAACTAATTTCTAAATCCAGACATCATTACTAAAGTATGAACACGGAGAAAAAGCTAATAAGCTTTTAGCTCAACAAGTCCATAAGCAAGAAGTTCGCAACGCAATCCCAGTAATCACCAACACAAATGGAAACAAAATCATTGTCCATAATAATATAATGCACACATTTAAAGACTGCTATAAATCCTTATATATCTTTAAAGAAGACAACACACAATCTAATACATTTCTGGATACATTACAGATACCACAAATAGATACTTTTAGTGCGGAGGAACTGGATAAACCTCTGGCGCTATCAGAATTACTAGATGCTATAAAGTCACTTCAATGTGGGAAAGCAGCAGACCCTGATAGCTACCCTGCAGAATTTTATAGGAAATTCTCCGCTCAGCTAGCTCCCCTCCTATTAGCAACATTTACAGAAGCTAGAGAAAATCAAATTCTACCTTTTTGCCAAGTATTAATCACCGTCTTTCCTAAACAAAATAAGGACTTATTACAATGTGCATCATACAGAGCAATTTCCCTTCTGAATAATGATGTTAAGATACTCTCAAAAATCATAGCTAGAAGGATGGACAAAGTGCTCCCTTCGGTAATATCACAAGATCAAACTGGATTTATCAAGGGTTGACACTTGTCTTCCAATCTTCGATGGCTGTTTAATATAATATACTTATCAACAAAGTCAAACACCCCAGAAATATTATTATCATTGGATGCAGAAAAAGCATTTGACATGATTGAATGGAAATACCTTTTCACTACCACTGGCAGGTCACTGTCGAAATGCTGATCAGATAAAGGGGATTATCAGAGAAGGACTGGAACAGAAAATTTCTCTATATGCAGATGATATGGTACTGTATATATCAGACCCACAAAATTCTGTGCCTGCAGTCCTAACAGCACATTTCAAAAGATCTCTGGTCTCGGAATTAATCTGAATAAAAATGTACTCTTTCCAGTGAATTCTCAAGCATATAATATTTGATTAGACACCCTACCTTTTATCATTGCAGAACAGTTTAAATACCTAGGGGAAAACATCCCAAGTAAACATAAAGCTCTTTATCAACAAAATTTAGCCATCTGCATGGAAAAAATTAAGCAAGACTTGGTCTGTGTTGCCATGTTTAATGTGGAATCTGTGTAAATTCATTCTCTGGCGGAGTGTTTATCTAGTTTCTCCCACATAGATTCTACATTAAACATGGCAACACAGATATTCCTGTAGTGGCCCACTTCAACAGCCATGGACACTGTTGAAGTCACAGTGCTTATGGGCAACTTCAAAACACAGCAAGAGAGAAAAGAATGGGAAGTTAAACTCATGTTAAAATTTAATACATTACAACATGGCTTGAATAGAGACAAGAGTTTTAGAGCCAGGTATGAGGACTGTTTGCTTCTCTCAGACTGACACAGATAATCTGTCAACAGACCCATATTGTTTTGTGAAACTCATTACAAACTTCAAAGGACAGTTATCTTATCCAAAGATCTTGACCATACATTGTTCTTCTCTCTCTTGTTAAATTATTCTTGGCGTAAATGAACCTATTAATTTTTAACACTTAAGATTTTTCATTTAAAGATTTACCAATGTTGTTTCTTGTCCCAGTGTGTGGATATAAACACAGGGAACTGCAGATTCTGTATTACATCTTGCCTGAAGAAGGGGCCCGAGTTGCCTCGAAAGCTTACATATTGTAATCTTTTTAGTTAGCCAATAAAAGGTGTCATTTTGCTTGACTTTTCTGTACATTCATAATGGCTAACACAGTACAACACCCTAGTACTACTGGAACCAATGTAGAAAGCATTTTAGGATGGAGAAGCTTTTATCTGTGGCACCTCTTCAAGAAAACCACCTCTTTCATCCTTCGCAAACATATGCAGTTTTTAATATCTGGAAAAAATTTGGGATTAACTTGCTTAGAGATCTTTATATAGACCACATCTTTGCATCCTATGAACAATTACATTCCAAATGGAACATTCCAGCTACACATTTCTTTCACTATCTTCAAATTAGGAACTTTGTTAAACAGAACCTGCCCAATTTTCCTCATCTTGTAGCCTCGTCCATGCTGGAAAAAATATTGCTGAATTTCAAGGACTTAGACACCATCTCTGCAATATATATAACATTACTAGCAAAATACCCGCGCTTCACAGCGGCGAAGTACTGCATTAAAATTTTTATTAAGAAGAAAATTAAACCTTTTTAAACTGAGGGAAAATATGCCAATAATTATTTGTTAATAATATCTTTGTATACCATATTGTGAGTTCGGCCCTCCGGTTGTAACATGACCAAGCTGTGCGCTGAGCTTACTCTTGAGCATGCAACGTACAGTTGGCCATTTGAACAGTAATCTTGTCTCAAATCTCACAGCTTGGATTGTTGCTGTCATAATCAGTTTGAGGTTCATGGTTTGTTTCAATTACGACAGGATTTGCAGGATTTGTTGTGTTGAAGTGACATTTGGCATCTGTCAAGCGTTGTAAGCACACAACTGGTTTCATCGATAAAATCACATCCAGCTTTTGAGAGTTTAAACATTCATAAACATCAAAGTGTCCACTATTGAAATCATCACCTGTGAATCTAAGATGTTTAAGAGGCATTGGCGGTTGTCGAAAGGTGTAAAATATTTGGCCATTTCGGTAAACTTGAAAGCGACAACCGAACAATTCAGAGGCAGCCATCAACTCACATGCAGAACCATAGGTGAAGGGCTTAAGCATTTCACTCTTCTAGTGCTCCTGTGTAGTATAATTATCTCCTGTGCTGTCATCAGTCCACACCTTGAACCTGTCCCAGTCATTCAATACATAAGACACAATGTTCCTCCGGATATCAAGAGTGAGCCTGATATGGCCGTGCAATATGTAACAAAGAGAATGGAAAAGGTAGGTGCTATCTCTGGGCATGGAAACCACTCGGTAAGTGACAGTTCTTTGATCGATGGTGATCATCTCGATAGACATGGTAATGGGGGTTGGAATGATAAAGGAAATGGGTACCCGAGCCATGTAAAGTAAGTGTAAAATACCTATATAATTACTATAATTGTAATAAACAAACAATAAAACAGCGGAGAAGCCATGGATTGAATAAAAAGGCTGTAATTATCAGTAGGGAGACGTGAATCCCGTCTTGACGGTCTTATATAGGCAGGCAGCCAACAACGTGGGAGGCGTTGGGATGGGGGACCCAATGCCACCTTGCACGGTGACCGAGGTGCAGGCTATGGATGTATATATGTACGTAAGTAGGATTCAGATAGCGTTGGGAACCCGTGTCTCAAATTTCTTGAAGATGGGCCCATAAGTAACAAAGACTGTTGAAAAGTTCAATATGGCGGCCGACAGTGGCATCATACCACCGAAATAAGTATATACATTGGTTTTGGTTAGTGCAAGGAAGCCGCCTATCAAATTTCGAGAAGATGCGGCCATAAATAAGAAAGTTCAACATGGCAGATGTTGTTGACCGTTATGACTATTATGTGTAGAATTTCGAAATGAAACCTGCTTAACTTTTGTAAGTAAGCAGTGGCCTGACAAATTTCAGCCTTCTACCTACCGTTTGGAAAATTCAATATGGTGGCCGACAGTGGCGTCATACCACCGAAATAAGTACGTACATCGGTTTTGGTTAGCGCAGGGAAGCCACCTACCAAATTTAGTGAAGATGGGATCAACCTTCTACCTACACGGGAAGTTTGAAAATTGGTGACGTTGGAAAGTTCAATATGGCGGCCTACAGTGGCGTCATACCATTGAAATAAGTAAGTACATCGGTTTCGGTTAGTGCAGGGAAGCCGCCTACCAAATTTCGTGAAGATGGGGCCATAAATAAGAAAGTTTAACATGGCGGATGTTGTCGACCGTTATGACCGTTACGTGTAGAATTTCAAAATGAAACCTGCTTAACTTTTGTAAGTAATCTGTAAGGAATAAGCCTGCCAAATTTCAGTTTTCTACCTACATGGGAAGTTGGAGAATTAGTGATGAGTCAGTGAGTCAGTGAGGGCTTTTATTATTATAGATTTTACAGTCCCTCCCTTTCAAAGATCCAAGAGGACACTGGGAAAAAAGATCTCTTAATCAATATATCAGAAAAGGAGTGGAAGGTAGCAACACAGAGAATTCACTCGAGCTCCATATGCGCAAAGCATACAATTATTCAACTCAAAATTATATATCGAGCACATCTGTCTTGCCTAAAACTCTCCAAAATGTTTCCAGGGCAGGATCCAACCTACAAACACTGCAATCAAGTCCCAGCCTCACTGAGTCACATGTTGTGGGCCTGCACCAAATTAACATCATTCTGGACCAAAAGTTTTAATTACCTTTCAGACAGCCTTGGTGTCACAATCCCTCCTAACCCATTAACAGCTGTGTTTGTGGTTCTTCCAGATGAGTTTAAAGTGGAGAAGGACAAACAAACTGTGATTGCATTCATTACACTTTTTGCACGCAGACTTATTTTGCTAAACTGGAAGAATCCTAACTCTCCTCTTTTAAGTCAGTGGGAAACTGATGTTTTATACTATTTGATATTGGAAAAAATCAAATACCCAGTTAGAGGATCTGTACAGATTTTTTTTTTCTAAAACATGGCAGGATCTAATCAATAATATTTTACAATAAGCTCTCAAAGCACCGAGCAAGCAATTATTTCCTCATTTCTTTTTTTTCTCCATTCATCTCTATTGGCCTATCAAACTCATCAATTTAGGTATGCTTACAAGCCTTAAGCTTTACCCCATTGGCCATGCTCTTTCTCTCAGGGGTAGGGGTCGACTTGTTCTCAATCCTATTTTTTGTAAAAATTGATTTGTATGGAATGATTACAATAAAATTAATAAATAAGTAAATAAAAAATAAAACACATTTTTGAACTTTCACAGTATCAAAAATTGTTGCAGCTATGCCAAAATCATTAAAAGTTTTTTTTTGTCTCTGAGTTAGACTTTTTATGTAGTGATGACACTTGCATTTTCCTTTGTTGCATCCACTGAAGTACAAATTTTAAGGAATAAATGAATGCCTTTCTTTAGATGAAGATATATAGGTATTCGTCAGTGTCACCAACAACTGCTATGAAATTTGTCTAATGCCTGTGTGAGTTGAACAATGTGTTTAATTGAATTGTTGTGTTGTCACTTTACAGTTTATCAGATGCCCACTTTAAGCTTAGTATTAGTGAGGGTTAACTATATAAAGAACACCAAAAGCATTTTCTGCAGTTGGGAAAATTCATATGTAGCCTTGGTTTTTCTTAGACAGGGGAAAGCATAAGCAGTCTTTAATTTTTGTGTAATTTCAGTCTCAGGAAACATGATCTTTTGTAACTCTGTGGATCAATGCATGCAAATGTTTTGTTTTACAGAATATCAGAGAGTAAGGTGCTTTTAATATTCTTTTCCACAAAAGCATATGCATGCAGTGCATATGGAAATAATGCTCAAACCCAGTGTCTCTAGCTCCTTCACAGATTAGTTTTAAAGAGGATTCAGGATAAACAAGTGTTTAGCAAACTAATTAAATGGTAAAGAAAGCATCAAGCTGCAAAGCCGTTAATATTTCTAAGTTCAGATAATAAGAAGAGTAGAGTCTAATACTCTAGGGATGTCTCATAAGTTACAAAAGCAACAGTTATAGAATGAAGGAAACATTACATTGATAGAATGTAACAAATCTAAATATTTATAATGTTCTCAAATATTTTATTGTTAGTTATTCTTATCTGCTCCAAACAGCTTTTGAAATATTGAGTGAAACAGTTAGATTAGTCAGAGGATTAGAGCACATTTACTGTAGATCTCTAGCAGTATTATTGCATGCATTATCAGGTAAATCCTTTAATTCTTAATAAAAAAGTCACCCAATGATCTCTGGGTTGCATTGGGGACCTTTTGATCTTTATTCTTTTTCTAAAATTCATTATTGTGTTCAAAACTTTTTCAGATATGAGTAGTTTTCCTGTTACATTATCTGCTCAGTTTAATAATAGATTTTTGTCCCTTGAAGTTTATAAAAAAATTGCTGTGCTTTTCAGGATATTGCCATCTACCATTTCTTCGATACTTTAAACCAAAACAAGCAGCATGCAGCAGGCTGTACCAAAAGCCATTTACCCATGGTGCTTTGTTATAATATAGAAAAGCAACAGTAATAATTGTCTCTTCTCAGTTTCTAATGCCATCAGACTCACAGCTCAAGGATGATATTAATCTGGTGTAAATCCTCACTTCAGAGTTTGTCTGAAGTAGCCAAAACATTGACTATTATGTGTGCTGATGCACCAAGGAGTTAATTCATACTTAGTTTGTGATCACATATAGCCAGTATTACAAATGACAATGGAACAATCTAGATGAGTTCAATTTAGATGAACTCTCTTGTATTCAATCTGATCATAAAAAGTAACAATCGCTACAAATGAGAAGACCACTCTTGCACTTGAGACTTGTTTGGATTGCATAAAAATAAATAGTCTAAGTATCTAAAGGTGGAATAATCTGTGAGCATGTTTATTTCTTCTGAAAATTTTCACTTTAAAGGTATCCGTTTCTGAATTAAAGAACATGATGTGTACATCAAGAAACTGACATATAAAATATTTTGATCATGCCTAATTTAATATAAGGAAAAATATAATGTAACAATATTTACATAATGAGACATTACAAAATGCTTATCCTTATAACTTCATAACAGTGATCATTTGTCACATATTAATAAACATAACTGTTGGTCCTTTTTTATGAATGAGTGTTCTATGTCACATTATGGAAATAAATTGCAGTATTTTTGGCTATGTTAGACTAAGCTAGACTAAACATAGTATGACTATGCTTCAGACTACAGTGCCTCAGTGTTTAACAGGTTGGGTTGACCATATCTAGATAAACATGTACAAATGTTGCAAATGAGTGGAATATGAATGTGCAGCAAAACTGATCAAGTTTGATCAGACGTGCTCAATAACACAGCATTCTTCTTACAGTATACAGCAGATATGTGAAGTGGGGCTGTAGTGGCAGTTTAGTCAAGTCAAACATTACATAAAAATTATGTAAAAATAATACAGAGTTTAACAGAGAAGTTACCATAGGACTAACTAAAATAAATACAACTTGGTATTTGCTAGATGTGTTGTTACTTCTCCTATATTCCAGATACATACTAAATTAATGGTCTTGTTTTGATTTTGTTTTCTAGTCTTGTTCTTATGAGGATGATTGTTTTGCCAAACTACATTCGGTCTGTTAATCATTCTGATTATTTTTTTTTCCTGAAAGATGACAACCTAATAATTCTTTAGAACATAATGTACATTTGTAAAGCTCACACAATTTCTAGTATTGAAAAGCACACACTGAAGTTTTGAACAGGAACCAAGATTCTTGAGGAAATGGTAATGATTAATAGAGTTATTATTCATATGCATAAATTAGTATTAAAGTCCATTACTATTTTAGGGTGATCGCCTGGATTGCAGCAACTACAAGGGGATAACCCTGCTCTTGGTGCCGGGAAAGGTCCTTGCTAGGGTCGTACTCAATAGTATCCGTGATCACTTGCTCACATACCAGTGACTGGAACAGTCTGGTTTTACACCTAACAAGTCTACCATCAACCGCATCCTGGCACTGAGGATTCTCATAGAACGCTAATACGAATATCGGCAGAGTTTCTTTGCAACCTTTGTCGATTTTCGCAAAGCGTTCGACTCAGTTGATCGAGCTGCCCTGTGGGGCATCCTAAGGGTTCGTGGGATCCCCTTGAGGTTGCTGGATGTCAAGGCCGGCCTGTACACTGGTACTGTGCGTGCTGTGCAGAGTGGAGGCAGAACCTCTGTGTCTTTCCCAGTTGATTCTGGGGTTTGTCAGGGGTGTGTTCTTGGTCTACTCTGTTCAATGCTTGTATGAACTGGGTGTTGGGCAAGGTCGTGGGGTCAAGCGGCTGTGGGACATCTGTTGGTGAAGAAAGATTCACGGATCTTGATTTTGCTGGCGATGCTGTGTTCTTCACGTAGTCAATGGAGGCTCTGATCGTGGCGCTCAAGAGACTGAGTGAGGAGTCTGAGTGTCTGGGCTTGCAAGTGTCCTGGATAAAAACCAAGATCCAGACCTTTAATGATCTCTTGGGCACAGCCGTCAGCAGTGTGTCTGTTTGCGGAGAGAGTGTTGACCTTGTTGAGAGGTTTATTTACCTTGGCAGTGACATTCATGTCTCTGGTGACTCTTCCTATGAAGTCAGTAGATGGATTGGGAGAGCATGGGGGGTCATGAGATCGCTGGAAAGGGGTGTGTGGTGCTCCCGATATCTATGCAAAAGGACGAAGGTCCAAGTCTTTAGAGTCCTGGTGCTTCCTGTCTTGCTATATGGTTGCGAGACATAGACGCTATCCAGTGACCTGAGATGAAGACTGGACTCCTTTTGGTACTGTGTCTCTCCGGAAAATTCTTGGATGCCGTTGGTTTGACCTTTGTGTCAAATGAGCAGTTGCTCATGAAGTCCCGAATGAGGCACATTACTTGCATTGTGAGGGAACATCAGTTACGGCACTACGACCATGTGGCGCATTTCCCTCGAGGGTAATCCGGCTCGTAAGATCCTCATTGTTGGGGACACGAGTGGCTGGACCAGGTGAAGGGGTTGCCTATGTAACACCTGGCTGCTGCAGATAGAGGGTCATTTCCGGAGAGTGGGACTGGACCTTGCGTCTGCCTGGGGGTGGTTGCAAACCGGGATCCCGAGTTGTTTCGTCATGTAATGGGTGCGGCAATGCACTGTACCAGTGCATGCTCCCCAACTTGACTTGGCTATTTCTCTGCAAAGGAAAAAAAGGTAAGAATAGTTCTGTGTTGAAAAATAAAAAAAAGAATCCTAGAAAACTAATATTTTGAATTTTGAGTCTATGTTATGTATGCTTGCATGTACTAGGTGTTGGACAAGGTCATGGCGTCCAGCAGCGTTGGGGCATCTGTTGGTGAAAAAAGATTTACGGATCTTGACTTTGCTGACGATGCTGTGATCTTCATGGAGTCTTTGGAGGCTCTGATCAGGGCTCTCGAGAGACTGAGCAAGGAGTCTCAGTGTCTGGTCTTGTGAGTGTCCTGGATAAAAACCAAGATCCAGGCCTTTAATGATCTCTTGGCCACAGCCATCAGCAGTGTGTTTGTCTCCGGTGAGAGTGTTGACCTTGTCGAGAAGTGTACCTACCTTGGCAGCAACATTCATTTCTCTGGTGGCTCTTCCTATGAAGTCAGAAGACAGATTGGGAGAGCAAGTTTGGTGAAGGAGTCACGTCACAGTATTATGGCCATGTGGCACAATTCCGCAAGGGTGATCGAGCTCACAGGATCCTCACTGTTGAGGACCCAAGTGGCTGGACCAGGCTATGTAACACCTAGCTGTGGCAAATAGATGGTCATTTTAGGAGGGTGGGACTGGACCGCGAGGCTGTCTGGGGGGGTTGCCAACCAGGATCCTGAGGTGTTTTGTTGTGTGGTGGGTGCGGCAATGCGCTGTACCACTGCATGCTCCCCAACCTGACCTGACCTGTTATGTGTGTACTTGAAGTGGAGCCAGGAGGAGAGAGCAGAGTGGATGTGTAAAGCAGTCCTCTGTATAAAAATAAAGAGGTAAGTTACAAGCTTAACAACTGTGTGCTAGTGAATGCTTTTTTATTGTTTTTTTCATTGTTGTTGGCTACTTTTAAATCCTAGTAAGGGACACAGCCCTTATTCAGGTAGTAATTTTTACCAGAGGACCTCAGTAATTTTATTCTTGTCCAGATCGCTCATGTCAGTAGCTTTTCACAGACTGCATGTTCACATCTTAGTAAAAGTTATGGAAACTTTTACCTTCTGTAAAAAAAATAACCCCAGGTTAAACTAGTACTGTGTGAATTGACATGTCTAACACTGAATAACAGGGTGTTGGTAGTTTTATAAAACCCCCGGAGGTCTGTCGGCACACTGGTATGCACAATTTTTATAGAAAAGCAGGTGGGTGCTGGGCTGTCCCCTTTGGGGGTCTAAATGAACATATGGTTCTTATAAATAAAGGTTGCTAATGTGGTCTAACTGGCATACATTAACTAAAGAGTATGGGGAAATGCTGGTACAGAATAAAGTACTGCCAGTAAATCGCTGACTTTACACCAACCCCTGGTGTAAAACGAATCATGTCTGAATAAGACTAATGGCTATGTTTGAGAGAAACAGAATGTGTTCAGTGATAGGCTTGACGAGGTCCTTCAAACTCTGATATTTCCTGAAATGATTAGCCATCTTCTTGTTTCCTGACCAAATATAAATAAGGTTTCTCAATAGGCAGAAGATACCTGATGAAATTTGTTACAGCATTTAAAAGGGATATGATTTCCTGTCATAATAAAGTACAAAAAAGGGTGTAGACTTCCAAAAACCCACAAGCCAAACCAACCCTTCACACACGTCAGACATCTCCAGGTATGCCTCATCTCAGACAGCTCAACTTAATAGTCAACAGGCAGGCCCACGCCCAGTATTGGGCACAAGTTGTAAGTCCCCAAAAATACTCCAAAATATTGAAAGGCAGGAGGATCATCGATCATCAAATAACAAAACAAAGTTAAAGCTTTTTAAATTAAAGAATTTATTTAAAGAATAAAAAATTAAACAGTAGAAAGGGAAGGGATAGAGGAACTTGAACATTTTGGGCAAATCCTGCAGGAAACACATCCACTATGACAAAACAAAAACAGTACCTTAAACAACAGCAAAAGACAAAATCCAGGAAATCTGTAAAGAGAAAATGAAGCAAAAAAAAATCACAAAAGTTGAATGCACATCATGATCACAATGCCAAAGCTTCAGTGTACCCTGAAGCTTCTCCTTTTATACAGCTGGAGCCACCTGACTGCTGCATCATCAGGTAGCACCACCTTTTTGGCCACCACTTTACGGAAGCAGGGTGGATAATTAAAACAAAAGCATTTGTGATTAATATAATACAAAATAGAGAAATAAAATATTAATAATAACCGTAATATGATATAAATATAAAGAAAAGACCAAACAAATGGCAGTATACTAAAAAAGCTGCAAAAATTGTACATTGAAGAAAACTGTACTTGAGCCAGGGGCAAAACACAGGCTAAAGCATAACAAAAGGAAGACCGCAACAAAAATTATGTTTTTACATGTTGCTTACTCCATGTAATGTGTAGTGATGGCCAAGAAAAAAACATTATTCTCAGGTGTTCATGCAGAATAAAACAAAAAAAATGTTTGATACAATAGGAAAAAATCTTACTCATATCATATAAATCCACATGTCAGTTTTCCAGTCATATGCTCAAAATGTTCAAAACACATACATTTATTGCCAAAATATTGTTTAAAATATACTTCCAGAAAAATAAGCACATAAGAAACACATGGCCATAATACTACGCTTTTGATTTGAGAGACAGGACTCTTGACCAATGATTGAGGGGCAGAAGCAGATCTTCAAAAGTACATTATTATGGAAATTAATTTCTTGTTTATGCTGAGTCCTGACTTTTCTGGAGGTATGTTAATAATAATAATATTTGATTTATTTTTCCATGGACGTTTTTCACATTTGTTTGCTGTTGTACAGTATTGGTCACCTATGGGCTCTGTTATAACAAATGTTTTTCATTCCATTCGGCATGAAAACATAAGATAAAAAAATATTTCTTGAAAATCTCAACAAAATACATGGACTAAGTGATGTGAAAAAAAACATAATTTTTGTGTGGAATATTTCTTTAATAGCATAGAAGATAAATGGCAACTTGAAATGTTCTTGGCTCAAGGTAGCTTGGTGTAATTTAGAAAAATCTAAAATGCTGAAGAAAACAATGCTCTCAACCCTACTTTTGAAGATCACAAGGACTCGCACATCTGAACAGCACTGGATGCAAGGTACCTAAGGAAAACCCCATATAGACAGTCCATATAGCAGATAACTTGGTATGGGTTTCAAACCTAGGACACTGGAACCATGAGGCAGCAAAACCCCTCTTTCCAAACCTCTCTGCTGATCTTGACAGTGGTTACCAAATATTTTCCTAGCATCTGAAGATGTGTTTTTACATTCAGAAAATGGCAATATTGTATTAGCGTTGTCTGCTTTATTTATTTATTTTCCTCCGTCACCACTAGAGATAGTGTCTATAAAATGTATTCAACCTCTCTTAAGGTTAAATTTTATTGTTATACAATATTAAATCACAGTGGATTTTATTTGGCTTTTTATAATCACAAGAAAAAGACACTTTAATGACAAAGTAAAAACAGATCACTGCAAAGTGAACTATATTAAAATATAAAATACAAAATAATTTACATTAAAGTGTCAATTTGCAATTTGTTTTCATACA
The DNA here is from genome assembly GCF_016835505.1 of Polypterus senegalus. Lineage (NCBI taxonomy): Eukaryota > Metazoa > Chordata > Cladistia > Polypteriformes > Polypteridae > Polypterus > Polypterus senegalus. Next base: position 200,415,147 of record NC_053156.1, on the reverse strand, counting down.
TTACTTAAAAAATTATTTTAAAAGCTACTCAAAATGTGTGCAGCACACTGTACTCGACAGGTTACCATCAACAACTAAATATTTCATAATTATGCTTTATTTAGATTAATTAATCAGTCTTTCAAAGAGTAAAAGCACAAAGCAGCAGCACCTTATTTAAGTGCTACCATGGAGACTGATGTTAAAAATGAAAAGAAGTTAAAGAATATTTTAAGCAAACTTTAGTAATGCATTTTATTATAATGGAAAATGTGCTTGTCATAAATAGTTCTTTGTTAATATTGCTTTGCATTTTCTTTAAAAATGCTGAGCTGGAAAATTACTACTGCACTTCTTAAATGTTTAAAATTGGGAAAAACATGGTTTAAAACTAACAATAATGTAGCTAATTGTTCTGTTTTCTCTTCAATCAAATGACTTATGGTTTTAATGTTTACCAGTTCAGTCAAGGTATCCAGTAACACACCAAGGCAAGACATGGCACTGCTGCTAACTTTTCCTTCCTCACCCACAGTACTGAGAAGCCGCCTTCTGAAGGCATATGAACCCACACCTTCTGGTGTCATTTAACTCCTTGTCATTTCTAGATACTGAAATCTTTTTTTACAAAAAGTGAGAGTGAAAGGTTTCTGTATTCTAGGGTATATTTCAAGCCCACAGATATACATGCCCTACTGCATGCCTCCACCTTCTATCCAAAGCATTCCTTTAGGTGTATTGTAAAGTCCCAGTTGATCCACTTTTTAGAATTAACACTCTACAGTTGGATGTAGAAAAGGCTATTCATGTTTTGTTTGGGCCATTACGTAAAAGGGGTTACTCCAGACGCATATTGAGGGAAATAAAGTACGAAGTGCAGACAACATATAAACCGAATCTGGTTAGAACTCAAGATACAAAGAGAGTCAGGGCAGGGATTCCTCAAATAGAAGGCCATGATTGGGGCAGTTTGGATGTTCTGAACATATCCTTCCTTACCATGTATAAATCATCAATGGAAGAAGGAAGGGTGCAGATAGAAGTTAAGTTCAGGGTTCATATCAAATGTATACTGTTCCTGGATTTGGGGGAGATTAATGACGGAGAACATGGACTTTACAAAAGATAAATGGGTATTGGAAGGAGACAAATATGGGTATCTTTTTCCTCATTGCCAGTGTGGAGCTGGGGCTGGCAGAGAAAATTTGGTGGGACGGGGAACAACAATGGTTTCTTTTCCTAGCAGATTTTGAAACTGTTCCGCTGGACTACGAGATTTCCCTGATGACCGCTTTGGGCTGGAGAGATAACAAAACAGAGAGGAAACAGAGGCTGATTTGGGATGGAAGTAATACAAGGATACAACAATACCAATGATATATACATTAAAAATGGAGACAGTTGTACGGAGAATGCTTATTCTGAGGGGATTAATTATTTTTGGTTAGGATGACTGATAGGGTTTTTAGTGTTAAGGATGAAGGACAAGGAGGCGTGTTTGACTGACTAGATTTAAATGCTGGACAGAGCTCCACTAGGAATGACTGCTTCACAACCTGTTTATTGAAGCCCATTTACGGAATACATGCCATAGAGTGTTGTTTTTGTTTTTGGTTTTTCATTTCATTAATAAAAGGGACAATCTGGTATAATAGACAGGATTGAGGCTAGAGATACAGCAGACCCAACCTACCTTGTGTAACTGGTACAATAATTGGCCGACCAGGTAACTCAGCTCCAACATGCTGAGCTGCTGGACACCAAAGCAAGGCAAGAGGTCACCAATTCACACCAGGCAGGCTGAGGACAGGGACTAGCTCAGATCCTTGTCCCAATACGGCCACATGATGACATGGAGGTTTACTTGTTAATATTTGAGGTGATGGTGGGAATCACACAGAGGTACTGAACTGCCAGCAAAACTGAGCTTCCCAATGAGAAATGCTGCTCCCACCCTGGTTGCCCCAGAAACCTCAGTAGGCACACACATACACTGAGATTCCTCCATGGAAAAGGGAATGTTTGCCTCCACCTCTCTGGTGCTACCACTGTGGCAGACCAGGGTATACAGTGATGACCTTCCCTCATGGAGATGGCACCATGGAATGTGGTTGGGCATGGGGAGACAGGTACTGTTTTGCTGTCGCGCCTATCCTTCTCATGGTTCCTTTTACAGGAATGACCATACTGAATGGGCACACCATCCACACCCTCTTTGATGCCGGCAGCACTTCCATTGTTGCAAGCTACTGCATCCCATTGGAAAAGTATGAAAGAAAGTGGGTCAGTGTATGGCAGGCAAGTGGTGATGTAGAGACTGGCCCCATAACAAACCCAACAGGGAATCACTGTGGCTGATTACAGAGATGATCCTCGGAGTAGGTGAGGACCTAGTGTCTGGAGGAGAGTCCCAGCCATGCAAGATAGCAGGTAAAGGGGTATCCAGTGAATACAACCTTGCGGATCATGAGCAGCGTGAGGAAGATGTTACTTCAACCAACCCAACTTTCTCAGCCCGAGACCCCCACAATCCACTTGCCTCCCTGCAGCTTTGGTTTCGCAACCTGCCCGCATCTTTTAAACGCAAGCAGTGAAACAATGCAAGGAATGCGGTCCCCACAAAAGTCCAAGCCATCTGTGCTTCACTTTCTGCTCAACCATAATCTGTTGCACATGTTGGTGGACCCAGAGCCAAATCCAGGTCCCTTGGCCTTACCACCGGAAGATTTGCAACTTGGGACACGTTCACTTACTGGGGGAGCACTCAGTTGCTGAAAAGACCCTTGAGCACATCACAGCACACTTTTGTTGGCCTGACATGAACGAGGTGGTGTACTGTTTTTGAAGAGACAATGCTCCTCTGGCTCCCCTGCTTATAATCGAAATCCCTTTTGAGCAGCTCAGTATTGACATTCTCAAACTGCTTGAACTGTAGGCCAGGGGGCATAATTGCATCCTCATCCTGGTGGACTATGCCACCTGGTAGCCAAAGGCCATACCCCCACTGAGTGGTTAATTCCAAAACCATAGCCTGGGAGCTTGTTGGGGGCCTTTCGCGGGTTGGCATCCCTAAGGAAATCCTCACAGACAAGGGAATGCTTTTCATGTCATGGACCTTAAGGCAAGTCACCAGATTGGTCCATATCCACCACCTCAAGATATCCATTTATGACCCCCAAACGGGTGATCTGGTCAAATGCTTCAATCAGACCCTCAAACAAATGCTGAGGAATGTGGTGTGGGCACCAGACTGGGATTATCTCCTATCTTTTTCAAGCTTCCTCTTCAAGCTGCTCTACGGGCAATAGCACCAGAGACTACTCAACGTTGTTTGAGATGGCTAGGAGTAGGAGGCCATGTCCCCTGGTAGCATCATAGAGCACATCTCCGAATTACATGACAGCTTCCCACTATTCAGCCCTGTGGTGAAGGAACACCTCGAGGATGGGGCCACAGTGTCTGGTGGACATACTGCTTCAACCGCACAATGCCTATAGTGCTGCCCACCTCAAGGACATTGTCATCTATTCCTGATCCACGACGCTGGCCTACAGATTGATGCCCAAAATTGCTATTTCAGGTTGACCAAGGCTAAATACCTCGGCCACTTGGTGGGAGGTGGATGGATCAAACCGCTGTGGTTCAAAGTTGCTGCCATACAAATGGAAGGTACAACCTTTCCTAGTGTTTGCAGGTTACTATCGCAGATTTTTACCCCATTTCTCCAAACTAGACTGACAAGGAAAGGATCTTCCAAAATGGTGTGGACCCCAATGGTGGAAGCCGAATTTTGTGACCTAAAAATGGCCCTCAATACCACTCCAATTTTGCTGTCTCCTGATTTCGATTATCACCCCATCATGTACCTCAGCTGGAAACTGCAGGACAGGGAGATGAGGTATGTGTCAATTGAGTGATAGGCCCTTGCCATCAAATATCCCATCATGAAGCTTCAATACTATCTCCTGGGCAGGGAATTCACCTTTGTAACAGATCACACCCCCTTACAGTGGCTCTGTTCCTACCTGGATTAGAACCCTCAGATCACCTGCTGCTTTCTGAGTCCCCACCTTATAAATTCAAGATGCTGCAACACTGCACTGGGTTCAAGCTAAGGGGGGCAATGTCACACATACACATCAGAGGACCACTTTGCAGGCTTAATTGAGGTATGTAGTAACCCACTGAGAAGAAAAGGGGCACTGGCACTAACTTTATCTTTTCTTTCTACCTCCATAGCACTGAGAAGCCATCTGCTGAAGGCATGTAACCCTATCCCTTCAGGTCCTGCTTCCATAAAACCCTGGGCATTCTGAAAGGAGGAATCTGACTGGCTAGAGCGAACCACTGGACTGAGCTCTGCTAGAAATGACTAACAACCTGTTTATTGAAGTCCATTTATGGGATATGCACTGTACAGCATTATTTTTGTTTCTGGTTTTTCATTTCGCTATCTGTGGACCATGAAAGCGACCACCTGGTTGGTCCTCCATACTTTTCTTGGTTGTCTGGAAACCCTGCCATTACTAATCCCGGCCACAATATATTGCCTGCTTTTTTAATTCCTGCATGAGGTTTTGACCTCTGCTCCCTTTTTTGACATAGTGAACCTTTAAAAATGATTTTGTTTATTTTCATTCCTTCTTTAACCCTCAGAAGTCAGCAGGCCCGCTGTGCTGTTCTCGTTAAGGTTTGAAATAGGAAAGGCTTAAGATTAGGAGAATCTAATGGTGAAATTCAACATTTGCTTGAGGAACAACTTGTCTCTGGGTTATGATGTCAAAAAGCTATGTCCCAGAGAGTAAAAACAAACGGAGAGCACATGTTTGTCTCACTTCCTTATGCTCTGAATGTTCAGTTTGGCTTTGAAGGCATTGTCGGTATGTAGAAACGTTTATAGATGTTTATTTCTCTGTATTGATGCATGTTTGTGAGTCTGTTAAGTATTTAAAGTTAATTAATAAAGTATTTTAAAGGAAAAAAGTTATGTCAACTTACCGCTGTTATGAGAGTTTTCACTGCATAATAAAAGTACTTGTGAGCGTACCTTTTTCAGACTTTATTAACAGCTTCGCCAGTGTGCACAGATAATGTTTGCCATTCAAGTGAATGTTATTTATTTATTTTTTATATGTTTGTAAGTAATAAGTAATTCTGCCATTAAGTTTATTGTATGAGTTTGTACATAAGAATTTCTCACATTATTGTATTTATGATTTATTTGTAGTGTACCCTATTCCAACTCGCTTCAGTAAAGAAAGCAAACTGGAAACTGTTGTTTGTGTGGTCATTGGAAGGGAGTTTATCTGACTGACTCAGGCAGGACACATGAGGCAGAGGGCAGGACAGTAAAATGACACCTTCAGGCAAGCCAATTTATAGATGTTTGAGAGCTACGGTGGGGAGCTAGCAACTCAACAATTAAATGCAAGTAATCGCTTTCAAAGTTATAATGACAGACGTACACTCTAAAAGTGGATCTAAGAAAAAAAGATCAAAAGCATCATCTACGTCAAATCGATCTTGCTGTTCATCTGCCAGTATGGCTATCGCTCTTGCTCAACCAGAAGCTCAGGTAGCCAAGGCTGAAGCAGCATTCTCTAAAAATATTGAACTTAAAATAAAGCAAGCACATTTAAAAGCGTCTCTAGAATAGTTGCAATTAGAGAAGAGAGCAGCATCTGCAGAGGCAAAAGCCAATGCTTCAGAAACTGTTATGGAGCAAGTAGATAGAAGCAGTTATAACAAAATAGAGGTGCCAACAAAAGATCTAGTGCGGTGCACAAATGAATACATAAAAAAGCATGCCATCTTTACAGATGCCCTTCCTATGCCTGTGCTTAGCAGACCGTGCTTTGATGATCCTTACAACAGCCATTCAACACCTCAACATGAATCTACTGTTGACTTTATACATCAGAATAATAAAGAGGAATATGAACCCACAGAACTAAATCCTGTTTTGCAAGGTGCCAGCCTTTCTGAGCAATATTTTCTTCCTATGGAGAATACAGCATGTTCTACTGGGGTCCCAGTCGCAAATGAAGACTTCGCACAACAGACCAGTATCAGTAGTTTCTGTGTGCCCAAGGTGCTGCAAAGGCCACATTTTACAGCTCAAGCTCCTTTGAATGGTTACAGCAACAGTGCAACACATGAGCTAGCAAATAAGAACAGCACTCAACCACAGGCTACTGCTCACAGCTACACAAGATCACATCAGGCGTATCCAGATGAGAATAGAAATATGTCGGACTTTGTCAGGTTTCTTGTCCAATGCAAACTTATATCTACTGGCCTTATTCAGATTATAGAACTTGGAGGGCATCCTTCCTGAAGGCCATCAGAGGCCTTAACCTTTCAGCTAGTAAGGAAATGGATTTGCTGGTGAAGTGGCTAAGCAGTGAATCGGCAGTACTTGTCAAGCAGATAAGAGCTGTTTATATAAATCATCTACAACAAGGGCTCAGAATCGTATGGGACAGACTGCGTGAATGCTATGGTTCTCCAGAAGTTATTGAGAGTTCCTTATTCAAGAGGCTAGAGAGTTTCCAAAAGATTTCGAAGAAAGATAATCAATGACTGAGAGAATTCGGAGACTTACTCATGGAACTTCAAGCAGCCAAAGCTGATGGTGATTTGTCAGGTCTTTCATATCTAGACACACCTCGTGGTATCAATCCACTAGTACAGAAGTTGCCATTTTACCTGCAAGAGAAGTGGCTCACCACAGGATCTAGATATAAAGAATATCATGGAGTGTCTTACCCACCATTCACTTTTTTTGTAAATTTTGTAAGTCAACAAGCAAGAATGTGTAATGATCCGAACTTTGTTCTTTCAGCAGCTCATGAAGAGCCGTGGGGACAGATTAGACAGACACAAAAACATAATTCTCAGAAAGTGATTGCTGTTCATAAAACAGAGGTATCATCTCAAAGCACACCTGCTGAACTTTCAACAAAGACCTCACCCCCCTTCCTGAGTGCTGTGGATTAAGGGAGAAGCCCCTTGAAGAAAGGAAGGCATTTTTAAAGCAACATGGGATTTGTTACAAATGCTGCAAGTCTGCAGTTCATGTGGCTAAGAACTGTAATGATGCCAAGTACACAGAGTGTGAAAATGAGGTTCACATCTCAGCACTGCATCCAGGACCAGCTCCATGGTTGTCCATATCACAAACTTCCACCCTACAGTATGGCGGGGAAAGAAATGATAGTTCTAGTGAAGCCAACATTACTTTTGTTTGTACTGGGGTCTGTAGAAAGAATCAACCAAGACGCTCATGTTCCAAGATCTGCCTTGTAAAAGTGAGTCTGGAGGGTCGCTCACAGAAAGCTGTTTTCTCTATGCAGTATTGGATGATCAGAGCAACAGGTCCCTTGTGAGGTCAGAGTTCTTTGATCTCGTCAGCATATCTGGATCCATATCTTCATACACCTTGAAGACATACGCTGGAACTGTTGAATCACAAGCACGCACCTTCCAAATTAAGTCAATTGATGGAATATTACCCTTTCAATACCAAGAATGATCAAGTGCAATGACATTTCAAATAACTGATCTGAAATTCCAACCCCAGAAGTAGCGCTAAACCACCCACACTTGAAACACCTAGTGAAGTGGATACCAGAGCTCCACCCACAAGCCCCTATTATGGTTCTATTACGTAGAGATGTCTTCATGCTCCATAAAGTACGTAAGTAAGTAAGTGGACCACATAACGCTCCATATGCACAGAAGTTGGATCTTGGTTAGATAATTTTGGGTGATGTTTGTATTGGAGATGTTCACAAACCGGACACGGTAAGGGCCTACTGCACTAACATCATAGAGAATGGCTGACCTTCATTCTTTAAGCCCTGCCCAAACCACTGCATTGTTAAAGAGAGATACTGTAACTGTAAGCTATCGCTGTACATCCTCCATCGTAAGGTCTGCTCCGCTGAAGAAGTTCAGATGATCTTATATCAAGACTTATTCCAAAGAACGAGGGACGATGACAAAGTAGCTTATTCTATTGAAGATACACAGCTTTTAAAGATTAGAATCAGAGTGTATTTCAGAACGAAGAAAATTTCTGGGTAGCTCCATTGCCATTTAAGGTTCCACGGCCACGTCTTCCTGATAACAGGTCTATGACAGTACAGCGTTTAAAGTCACTACAAAGGCTCCTTTAGAAAGAATCCTGAAATGAAAACCCATTTTGTTGCATTCATGGAGATGTTTCAAAATGATCGCGCATAGGTGGCCCCTCAGATAAAACCTGGAGAGCAATGCTGGTATCTACCTTGTTTCTGTGTTTACCATCCCAAGAAACCTCCTCAGATCCGAATGGTTTTTGACTTGAGTGCCCATAACTGGTCCAGATCTCAACAACAATCTCATTGGAGTTCTTCTTCGGTTTCGAAGGGATCTCACTACCTTTACTGTGGACATACAGCAGATGTCCCATTGCTTTATGGTTCACTCAGAGCATCACAACTTTTTGAGATTCCTTTGGTTCAGAGACAATGATCCCAAGAAAGATGTACTTGATTTTCACATGAAAGTGCAAGAATTTGAAAATAGTACATCCCCAGCTGTCGCATTTTACTGTCTCAGATGAGCAGCACAGAAAGGTTAACTTGACTTTGGTGAAGATGCCAGAAAGTTTGTAGAGCAGGATTTCTATATGGATGATGGACTGAAGTTCTTGCCTACTGCAGCAATCGACCTGATGAAACAAACTCAGGAAATGTTAGCTTGCTCTAATCTCAGGCTTCACAAGTTGTTGTCCAACAGTAGAGAAGTTATGGAAGCCTTTCCACCTGAGGAACATGCCAGCACCCTAAAGGACCTAAATTTGTCAACAGAAACCATACCTATACAATGTAGCCTTAGACTACTTTGGGATTTGAATTCGGATTGCTTCATCTTTCAAGTTCATAAAGAAAGAAAACCGTTCACACAACGAGTTCTCTCTGTTGTAGTTTGTATGATCCACTTGGATTTGTTGCTCCAGTAACAATCCAAGGCAAAGCTCTTCTAAGGTAATTTATTAAGGAGTCATCTGATTGGGATGCACCATTGACACCTGAAAAGGAGGAGCTGTAGGAGACGTGGAGACATTCTGTACAAGAATTGAAGTCTCTTCAAATTCCAAGACCATAGTCACCTGTATCACCATCTGAAGCAAAGTTTATAGAGCTCTGTGTCTTCTTGGATGCTTCTGAGGGGGTAGTTGGTGCAGTCGCATATATGAAGGCTATAGGCACCAATGGAAACTGTCATATTTGGATTTCATCTTAGGCAAAGCAAGATTGGCCCTGCATCCTGAACATACAATACCACGACTGGAGTTTTGTGCAGTGGTTATGGCGGTGCAAATGGCAGAAACCACCATAGCAGAAATAGATATTAAGTTTGATGCATTTACCTTCTACAGTGACAGCAAGGTGGTGTTGGGATATATTCATAATGAAATGGTTTTATGTTTATATGAATAATCGAGTCCAAAAATCTGAAGAAGTACGCTTACAGAACAGTGGCATTATGTGCATACAGAGCATAACCCTGCAGACATTGTGACACAACCTATATTTGCTGCCAGCTTAAAGGATACAATTTGTTTTACTGGACAGAAATTCTTATCTCAACCTGATATCATGCCTTCTGTGTAAGAGACATTTTAACTTGTCAATCCAGCTCAAGATTCAGAAGTCCGGCCATTAGTGACAGTATGTCGCACGGTAGAATCTGGATGTTTGGGGTTTCAACACTTCAACAGTTATTCTAGCTGGAATTATCTAACCAGAGCTATGGGTAACCTAATTCAATTTGTTCATCAATTTAAACAAGCTCAAAATAAACCAGCTGAGAACTGTAGGAGATGGGATTATCGTGAGTCACCGCTAACACTGGACATACTTGCTCGAAGTGCAGCAGTCGTTATTCATACAGCTCAACAGGAAACTTACACAGATGAGATTTAGTGTCTCAGATCACATAGAAAGCTCTCTAAGAAAAGTCCACTTGGACTCTGGATCCCTTTATCGATCAAAATGGCCTGTTGACAGTTGGAGATCAGGTCATGGTGGCAGATCTAGAGCTTGATGAAAAAAGGCACTTATTGTGCCGGGACGACATCATGTAGCATCCTTATTAGTGCGCTACTTCCATGAGTAGACACAACACTAAGGACATCACTTTACAGAAGGAGCAATCCGGTCGGGCAGCTACTGGATAGTAGGTGTCAAGCGATGTGTTTCTAGCATTATCTTTAAGTATTTTATCTGCCGTAAGCTCCAAAGATGGCAAATCTTCCACCGGATAGACTCAGCATGAAGCCTCACTTTACACATGTTGGATTAGATGTGTTTGGGCCTTGGTCTATATCAACACGACAAACAAGAGGCAGTCATGCGGAGAGTAAAAGGTGGGCTATTCTTTTCACCTGTCTAAGTGTCAGGACCATTCATATCGAAGTTTTTGAATCCCTAGATTCTCCCAGTTTCATTAAAGCCTTGAGGACATTTCTGCTGATTCGAGGTCCAATGAAGCACATTCGTTCAGACAGATGAAACAACTTCATTGGTGTCTGCAAGAAACTAGGAATTCATTCCAATTCTGATGGAATTGTGCAGAAGTTTATTGCAGATCATGGTTGCACTTGGACTTTCAATACTCCTCATTCATCTCATATGTGAGGTGTATGGGAGAGGATGATTGGTATCACAGGAAGTATTTTAGATTCAATGTTTGACAAAAAAAGAGGTCTTCCAAATTAACACACGAGGTACTTACCACCTTTCTTGCTGAGGTCACTGCTATCATGAACAATAGATGCCTGTGTCAGCTAATCCTTCGGATCCATTCATTCTCACTCCTGCCATGATCGTTACTCAGAAAATAGGTTCTTTTACTCTTCCAGTTGGGGAATTTGGAGAATCTGACTTGTACAAGCAGCAATGGTGTAAGGTATAGAGCCTTGCTAATACCTTCTGGGATAGGTGGCGCAAGCAGTATTTATCCACTCTTCATTTCTGTAGGAAATGGCAAATTAAACGTCCAGATCTTACGATCAGTCCTTCTGTCGACTCAGGTAGGGTGCTTGAGGCAGAGGACAAGACACCCACTGAGAGGCTAGATACAGTACATCAGTGGTCGGGGAACAGGGGTAAGTTACCCCAATTGGGGTAAAAGTGATATTTTCTGGGGTAATAAGAACTCAGTAAAGACATAGGTACATAAATAAATAAAAAGCTTGTTTCTCGTTGTGACGGCCAAAGATTAATTCTACCAGATACTGAAGATTGATTCCCCACGGAGCAGCAGAACGAGACGCATTGAGTCCACCACCGCCAGCGACTACAATAATTGAAAGTGCCTATATCGTGCCACTACCGCTGCCGACAACACCAGGGAGAGACGACACGAGCGCATACATCACACCCCTTTGCACTTTGAGACCCTGCCGCCGTAGCTTCAAATAGATTCACTACAATATTTTGCTGAAAAACTTCTACGATCAAGGTAAGACAGTGTTGTATTATCACTTTGGTGGCCGGTGATATGTATGTGGTATCATGAAAAAAAAGAAAACCTTGTCTGTTTTTTCCTGATAATTCTGTTTAGCCCAAATGAAAAAAAAAACTGAATAGCTGGGTTGCTACATCAAGCATCTAAAGGATCAAATATTTATCCAAAAGAAAGTAAATGCATCAGTTCCCAATGTCTCTCTATAGAGACATTCGTCTTCTAATAATATTTATTTTGTTATCCAGAGACTTGATGTTTGTTGGAAAATTGCTGGGCAGAAAAGGCCAGAGGGCATTGTGTTATGTCCACTCCTAGACATCTCACAATTTGACAATTTCTAGGTTGTCTTTGTTTGGCTGTTCCCAGCTGAAACATGTCAGTTGTGTTGGCTGCATTAAATTGATGACAGGAGCTAATACTAAATAGTCTAACAGTAAAATCTTGAATACTATTCATAATAACCGCATAACTGCAAAAAAGAGGTAGCAGTGCTAGAGCAAGTAATTAGAAAACAGACCAATTCTGAGATAAGAGCTCTGAGGAGAGGATAAAAGAGTTGTACCTTTTTCAGTTTAAGCAAACAGATTAAGAGGTGATATGGCTGAAGTGTTTAAAATTGTGAAGGGAATTGGTACAGTAGACTCCAGCTGTTATTTTAAAATAAATTCTTTAATAAGAACACATGGACACGGTTGGAAACTTATTTTAAAGGCAAATTTCTTACAAATGTTAGAACGTTTTTCTTCACACAAATACCCAAGTAGTGTGGTGAGGAGTAGGACTTTAGGTACCCTCAAATCTCAACTTGAAACTCTATGTGAATATGATGGATAAGCTTGTTGGGCTGAAGTTAGTTTTAGTAAAAATGTACATTAGTAAATTCTACCCTATCAATCAAGATTTATCAGGGGGCGTGTTACTTAGATTAAATATGTTTTAGTCATGGAATGTTAAATGTAAAATGGAATAACAAGTGCTTTCCACAACCAATAGTATAAATAGGTACTGTATTTTGCTTGGTTTTGTCATATTGTGTAATATATCAATTAATTATTTATCAGGAGCAGTCCATATGAATTATGTATGTAATTGTTGATAATGGGGCCATCTACAAATGAGAACATACTTATTTTTACAAATGCAGGACATTAGGAAAATAAATTGATTTTACAATATAAGTTGCTAAAGTGGTAAATATGAAAAACAGTAAGTAGAAAATCACACTGCTTGCTTTTAGGTAATACATCATAAATGTGTAAAAAAAAAAAAAACAATAAATAAATAACATTTAATTTTGATAAGAAGTTAACCAGGAAATTTAATATCATGGAATTAATACAGATATTAAAATATATAATAAACATCTAAAATTGTATCTGGACAATTATGGGAAGCTGATTAATATACTTTATTTAAACATATGTTGCTTTAATTCAGTGGTCGGGGAACAGAGGTAAATTACCGGATATCGAAGATTGATTTGCCACGGAGCAGCAGAACGAGACGCATCGAGTCCACCACCGTCAACGACTACAATAATTGAAAGCGCCTATATCGCACCACTACCGCTGCTGACATCACCAGGGAGAGACGACACGAGCGCATACATCACACCCCTTTGCACGTTGAGACCCTGCCACCGTAGCCTCAAATAGATTCGCTACAATATTTTGCTGAAAAACTTCGATGATCAAGGTAAGACAGTGTTGTATTATCAATTTGGTGGCTGGTGATACGTATGTGGTATCATGATTGCGCCGACTGTTGGTGTCCGGTGATACGACGTACTAACCACGTTTTCGTCAAACATTTTTGCTCCATAGCACACCTCGATCCTTATGCATATTTCCTTTTTTTTTTTGGAAATTCAATTAAGACTATTAGAAAAATAATTTTTTTTTACATCGATCTACATTGAATTTTGAAAATGACTGATAAGACTGTATTTGGTAGGCGGGAGTAAAAGTTTTTTCTTAATTTATTGCGAAAAATATTTTTTATAACTATTTATGAAGTTTCGAAAATAAACATTTGTGTGTTTTTTATGCAGTCCCTATTACCACATAAAAACAGGTTTGAGTGTATTTTGAACACCAAAGTTGGAAATACGATGCAGTGTGATACATATGGTCAACGTGCAAGCATTTTTTCATAAAGATCCCTAATTTTGATGTCATTGTTTCAAAAAATAAAACAACACTATTTCGCCAAGTAAATGTTGTCCTTTTATTTTTTTATTATTTATCCTTTTATTTTTATATTATATTTGAAAACAGATTCAATAAATAATTTGAATTTAAAAACAATGATTTTTTTCCTTTCAAACCATGGGGTTAACGGTGACTTAAATAAACAAATTTTGGGGTAATGTGTAAAATTCCCGACCCCTGCAGTACATGAACCCTGTCTTTAAGACCTCATTTTAAACAATTGATTTCACTAAAAAAAAAAAATAGTAAAATGCACCTGAAGGCAGAACTGTAGCTCTGAAGATGACTCAGCAGCATTTCTGTAGAGCAATCAGTGCATCTCCAACATCACTGTAAAGTAAGGGAAAAAACACACTATTGAAGTAAGTTGGGTATTTTGGTCTCTAGTTATGCATTAGTTTCATATATAGACTTCCTATTTTTAAAAACATTGTAAGAATGGAATTTTAGAGAATCAATCAAGCCCTGAATCGACTTCCTAGACCAATCAGAGGCTAAGATATACGAGCATAAGTTAGATGGGCACCAACTGTTTTGTCAACATATTTTAGATCAGGAAAAGGGCTTGTATCACCACAGAGTAAATGGATCATGAAGAACAGGACTTGAATTACTATTGTCAGTCATTTACATGGAGTGACTCATAAAGTGTGCAGAGTTACTGAAATAGCATGGTAAAAATCATTTACCACCAAAGAAGAGCTATTTGATTTTGCTGGCACTTTGTCACAACTAGATAGTTTGGCATTGATTAAATAATTGCATTTTCTATTTTGTATCTATGTGAAGGTAAGTAAACACTTAAAATATTTTGTTTATGTTTAATCAAACATATAAGTCTGCATTTGTATAAATACCATACATGAGTGCTATCCAGGAGATGCTGTGCAAAGGAAAGTGAAGAATGATGAATAACAGAATAACGGAAAGCTATAAAAGACGTTCCATGCCAGAAACCAGAAATTTTGTACAATACACACATGAGAAGCATTGATCTTTCTGATAGACATACAGTGGTGTGAAAAACTATTTGCCCCCTTCCTGATTTCTTATTCTTTTGCATGTTTGTCACACAAAATGTTTCTGATCATCAAACACATTTAACCATTAGTCAAATATAACACAAGTAAACACAAAATGCAGTTTTTAAATGATGGTTTTATTATTTAGGGAGAAAAAATCCAAACCTACATGGCCCTGTGTGAAAAAGTAATTGCCCCCTGAACCTAATACTTGGTTGGGCCACCCTTAGCAGCAATAACTGCAATCAAGCGTTTGCGATAACTTGCAATGAGTCTTTTACAGCGCTCTGGAGGAATTTTGGCCCACTCATCTTTGCAGAATTGTTGTAATTCAGCTTTATTTGAGGGTTTTCTAGCATGAACCGCCTTTTTAAGGTCATGCCATAGCATCTCAATTGGATTCAGGTCAGGACTTTGACTAGGCCACTCCAAAGTCTTCATTTTGTTTTTCTTCAGCCTTTCAGAGGTGGATTTGCTGGTGTGTTTTGGGTCATTGTCCTGTTGCAGCACCCAAGATCGCTTCAGCTTGAGTTGACGAACAGATGGCCGACATTCTCCTTCAGGATTTTTGGTAGACAGTAGAATTCATGGTTCCATCTATCACAGCAAGCCTTCCAGGTCCTGAAGCAGCAAAACAACCCCAGACCATCACACTACCACCACCATATTTTACTGTTGGTATGATGTTCTTTTTCTGAAATGCTGTGTTCCTTTTACGCCAGATGTAACGGGACATTTGCCTTCCAAAAAGTTCAACTTTTGTCTCATCAGTCCACAAGGTATTTTCCCAAAAGTCTTGGCAATCATTGAAATGTTTCTTAGCAAAATTGAGACGAGCCCTAATGTTCTTTTTGCTTAACAGTGGTTTGCGTCTTGGAAATCTGCCATGCAGGCCGTTTTTGCCCAGTCTCTTTCTTATGGTGGAGTCGTGAACACTGACCTTAATTGAGGCAAGTGAGGCCTGCAGTTCTTTAGACGTTGTCCTGGGGTCATTTGTGACCTCTCGGATGAGTCGTCTCTGCGCTCTTGGGGTAATTTTGGTCGGCCGGCCACTCCTGGGAAGGTTCACCACTGTTCCATGTTTTTGCCATTTGTGGATAATGGCTCTCACTGTGGTTCGCTGGAGTCCCAAAGCTTTAGAAATGGCTTTATAACCTTTACCAGACTGATAGATCTCAATGACTTCTGTTCTCATTTGTTCCTGAATTTCTTTGGATCTTGGCATGATGTCTAGCTTTTGAGGTGCTTTTGGTCTACTTCTCTGTGTCAGGCAGCTCCTATTTAAGTGATTTCTTGATTGAAACAGGTGTGGCAGTAATCAGGCCTGGGGGTGGCTACGGAAATTGAACTCAGGTGTGATACACCACAGTTAGGTGATTTTTGAACAAGGGGGCAATTATTTTTTCACACAGGGCCATGTAGGTTTGGATTTTTTTTTCTCCCTAAATAATAAAAAGCATCATTTAAAAACTGCATTTTGTGTTTACTTGTGTTATATTTGACTAATGGTTAAATGTGTTTGATGATCAGAAACATTATGTGTGACAAACATGCAAAAGAATAAGAAATCAGGAAGGGGGCAAATAGTTTTTCACACCACTGTATTTAGTATTATACCAGCCACGACATAATTGTAATTAAGTGTTGCACATTATATGTACATTTTATTGACATAGCTAACACATATTGCTATATTTGTCACAATGAGATATGCAAAGCAAAGGACACAGAGTCAATGAAACAACAAAAGTGTGTGGAGGGCTCAGAAGCTCAATTATGTGGTGTGTCTCTGCAGATTAGCCCCACTCAGGCCCACTCTGTTCATGTGTTTGTTAGAATTTCTACGATCACTGTTCCCAGGACAAATGCCACATCTGCAAGAAGGAAATGTGTGAACTGCTGGCAGGAAACTCCTTGGCAATGTAATATGTGCCACTTTGCCTCATTCTGGACAGGAACTGTTTTGAACAGTGGGATATGTACAGTAAATGATTTTCCAATTTTTTGATATAAAAAATACATTTATATAATTCTTTGTGTTTTGAGTGAAAAATGTTGAGTAATATTAGAAAACATGCTCAAGGCATGTCTTTGCAATTTTATCTTCCTAAAACTGTTGGATCTGTTAATGTTTTGTGCTTTTTACAGCAGTGACCTGAGAATTTGAAAGCTGTTTGACTGATTTTTGGCCATTTATACCACATTTTTATCTAAATAATAATATATACATGGATCTACTAGCATTTGTGAAAAGTACAACTTCTGCTGAAAAAAATAATGTATAACACTTGGGGTAAAATTACAATTTCATGCAATAAAGAGATACACTGAAAACGGCTTAGAGCATGCCTATTTCATTGATAGCTCCTGCTACAGCATGCACCATAACATTTCTTCCGAACTAACACACTGAAATATATCTATGTGACTGGCAATCGGTACTGAGATACCAGTTCACTTTTTACCATCAAAGCCTGCTTCTTAGTTGTGAACTAAGAATCTCTTTAAAACAGCTGATAAGAAGCAGTGTTAATTTTGACAATACATTTTGATTTAGTTTCATTCTTAGTCTTGTGTCTAAATTGCATTTTAGTTTAGTCACATTTTAGTCATTTAATTATTGTTTAGTTTCGTTCTAGTTTTAGTCAACAAAAGCAAATGAATTTTAGTCGAGAAAAAGTTAACTTGTTTTAGACAATTAAAAGTAAATCAGTCAAACAGTCAAAACAAATTCATAACATATGAATATGCACAGAAAACATGTACCTTAATGAGCCAAGCCACATGTGGTGATTATTGAACATAAAATGAATGGTAGGTGTTGAAAGAATTTAGTCCAAAAGATCTTGTTTGGAAAATGGCATCTCTTGTCAGTCATCACAGTTTTCTGGCCTTCAGTATGCCTTGATTATGGTGCTGTAAAGTTTTACCAAATAATTCTGGACCAAAGAGCACACATTTAATCTTTTTCTCAGAAAAAGACAAGGTCTATCAACAAAAAAGAACCTTCCAGCAAATACGATTTAACCATTTTATTGTATATGAATGAATACATTAAAAAAGTAAAAAGCTACGGCATTAAATGCTTTTTCTCTTTCAAAACTTATGGCAGTGAGAGCACAACAACAGTTTTTTGAATTTATGTTAATTTTAAGGAAAGCACTTCATTCCAGTACAACCATTGCTCTGTTGTGCTTGCCACAAGTGAGGTCCTCTGAGACACTAAACACTCTTTCCGCAAAAGCCTGAGAAGCTGGCGTAGCCCAGAGATCTAGAGCAAAAGGTTTCAGTGTATGGTACACAGTATCTCTCTGTGCAAGCCAAAAGTCTGTGCATGTCTCAATACTGATAGGTTGTGATAGCTCCTCCTTATACCTCTTGATTTGCTGCTTGACACTTCTTAGAGCCTAGTCTTGTATGTTTTTCAGTGTGCTAGAAGTCAAAATTGCTTTGAGAATAATGCCACTGTTTCAGGTTCTTTGGCTTCACTCTCATGTGCAACACTGTTAAACTGATCATCGCTCTGGGTGTCTCAATCTGGCAGGATAAACTTGTTTAAAGCAACTCTTGAATTTTCTCATCCTCAAACTCCACAAGTGTTTCACAGACAGTAGGGTTGAGAAAACATGCAACTGCTAAAAGGAAATTGAAGTTATCCTTTACTTAATCCAAAAAGGAGCTAAAGTGCTAATTCATATTGGCTTTCATTTTTTGGACAAAGGTAGCTAAATCTCTGTAGCTTGTTGAGTGTACAAATTCACCTAGGTAAGCTTTGCATGTTGTCAGCAATTTCGAAGAGTAGCTCTTTCACTTCAAAGAGGCGTGCTATCATGTTGAAAGTGCTTGACCAATGTGTGGGACAATCATTCAGAACAACAAGGCAACACTTATTGAGTATCTTCTGAGTCACCATGAAGAACTTTTTAAAGAGCTTCACCATTGACCTCACTTTGTCATTAAGTCTCTGAACGTTTGCCTCCCTATTGACAATACTCAGTATAAGCTGCAGGGTGTGCACCATGTAGGGGGTCCAGCCCATTTCCACTGCACCACACCTGATGTACGTAAACAAATTAACTGTAAGGTAAGTACACAGGGGGATGTATTTTGCATTTACAAATACAGTAACAATAATTATCTATGGATGTAGTTACTTTGAAAGCAACCGGCAAAAGAAGCCAGTCTATAGCTAAGAAACACAGAACATAGCCAATAGCTCAAGTCACTTTTTAGTCATTGCATATCCCTTTCACAGGAAAGCATTAACATCAGCTCACAATATACTGAAATAACCATTATGCAGAAATACTAATCTGAGCTAACATTTCTTAAATATAAATTGGTACAACATTAAACACAAAAATAAACATTTATCTAAGATCATTTGTTACGTTTTACTGAATTGAAATTCCAGCGTTTTCTGACTGGCAAGTGAATTCACCTATGATGGAATAAACAACTGGAGTAGATCCATTTACACAAGTACTATTTTAGTGCTTCAGTTTTAGTTTCATATTTCACTTTAAAACAAACCATACTTCATTTAATTCATAATATAGTACTTTTATCAAAATAAGTGTACCTCTGGTCATTGTCTGATTCATTTCCTTGGGAGCTCGATTCTTCTTCCTCAACCATGGTATGTTTGAATGCTGCAACTATATTACTTCCATTATCAGTTATTACAGTAAGATTTTAACAATTTATATATGCCAGTTATGTATGCATTTATCTACACATTTTTATGGACTCTGCTGTGTGCGGGTGCGCCATTTCTTCAAGAGTCAAAAGAATATATTCAGCTTTATTCTTTTCAACAAAGAAGTAACATGCACTTATAGTCAGAAATGTTGCTGACACTCCTTTTTTTTTGTCCAGATATCAAGACCTAAGAACACCCTCTGAGCTGCACTTTTTCTTCTTTATACTGTTTGTCAATTAGTATTTTTGTTTTGTTTTCTTGGGATCAGTAAATTTCTTATCCATTATCTCCACCATCTGAACGAAATCACCATCCTCTATAGTTCTAACTGGAAGACCTGTATTTCCAATCCATCTGGCTATAGCCTCCTACTTTTTCTGCTGCTCTTTCTATTCATTTTTATGCTTTAAACAACTCAACAGTACCTCTTTGATATTTTGTTGTGATGGCTTTTGGTGGACTGCACTCAGCAACGCCTTGTCTGTAGATATCTTTGCTATCTAGGGAGGCAAAAAAACTGAGAAATAGCTATGCCATTTGACAATTCAAATTGATAGTTCCCTGTCTAATATACTAGCAGCTAGGGATGTCACAATACCAGAACGTTTGTATTGAGTACAAATATTAAAATTGTATGATACTCAATACCCATTCGATACCATGGCCAAAACAGAAATCTAATTCAGGGACTTTTCATTAAAAGTACCTCAGTTATTCACGTGCACAGTAAGGATTTTCTCAATTAAAATATACCACTAATGCATGCATTTACCCATAAATGTATTTATTTATATAGTTATATGTTTATTTACTTATATATTTATTTATGTATTGTGGCAGTAGGGGGCTCTAGTGCTCCCTTGAACCCTCAGGTACAACTCCAGACACCAGGTAAAAGTCCAAGACTCTTTATTTTCGTTTTCCACCAATGTGCACCAAGCACCTTCCACACTACTCGTAAATCTACCAATAACTACAAAAAACACAATAATCTCTCTCCTCCTCGCCCAGACACTTTGCTCCTCTCCCTCCCAGCACAGCTCAGTGTCTGGACTGAGGCTTCATCCTTTTATAGCCCCTGACCTGGAGGTGTTCCTGTCCCAACAGTCCACAGTTCTTTATTCCTTCCGGGTCAGGGCAATCAGTCCTTTACTTCACCCCGGGAGCACGTCGTTCCTTTCCGTTATATGACCGTGACGTACTCCCGGGTTATAGGGCACACATGAGCCCCCCTACAGCGACTCCCGGTGGTCCCCAAGGTATCCAGCAGGGCTGTGTAAAAACACTACATAGTCCATGAGGCCCTGCTGGAACTCGGGGCACGATCCTGCTGTCGGGAGATCTCCTCCTGGCGGCCTGGGGGTAAGGGCCAGAGCACGAAGCCGGCAGTCCTCCCCAGTATTCATAAATAACAAAATACAATACAGGGCTTGAATGTTAATGTGTGACAGACATAGAGATCTCCCTAGTATAACAATAAATAGGGTGAAGTAATCTTGGGGGACATTTCAGCATAGGGTTTATTAATAATAAGTTCATCATGGACTATAGTAATAAGGACAAAGTGCTGACATAAAACATGTGTGAAGACTTAGGTAAACATGTAAATTGAATCATTTCTTTTTCTTCAGTTATATTTTTGAATAAAAGCGCACTTGTTTCGTCAAGCTTTTGTGAAAGTGTTTATTTGATATTTGGACTTTAGTATTCACACATTATACTCTTCACATCAGCATTTTGTCATTATGACTGTTACATGAAAAAAGTTAGTGGTGCAGTGGGTAGCGCTGCTGCTTCACAGTTAGGAGTCCCGGGTTCGCTTCCTGGATCCTCCCTGCTTGGAGTTTGCATGTTCTCCCCGTGTCTGTGTGGGTTTCCTCAGGGTACTCTGGTTTCCTCCCACAGTCCAAAGACATGCAGGTTAGGTGCATTGGTGATTCTAAAATGTCCCTAGTGTGTGCTTGGTGTTGGTGTGTGTCCTGTGGTGGGTTGGCACCCTGCCCAGGATTGGTTCCTGCTCTGGGATTGGCTACAGCAGACCCCCGTGACCCTGTGTTTGGCTTCAGCGGGTTGGCAAATGGATGGATGGTTATGCTTATTTTTGTTATTGCCTCATAAATTCCAACTTGTGTGTGTGATGCCATCACAGAAGGACAGTCTGAAAATAATTTTTAAAGCAATTGTGGATAAAAATCAGAGAATTTTACTTTTTGCATTCATGACTGATATTTTTCCGAACCCTTACACACGAATTGTACTGAGCCTTTTGGCCAATAATGCCAACACGGCAAAAATCATGTGCCGCCGGGGCGGACCACACCCTCCACCTGCCCGTAGCTACGCAACTGCAAGGATATAAAATAATAATGGACCACACTTCAGACACCTTCCAATGTGGATTTGGCAGAGGGATTTATATAGCACAGACCAAAACTTTGGTTAGTAGAAAATAAATCAGCTTGTGACTTACAGTAGTGGAGGAAGGGAAAGTCAAATAGATGTTCTAATGTGTAGAAGGTCTCATTTGAAAGAGATAATGAATTATAATGTCATAAATGGATAAAGTATGACAGGGCAGCATAAGGTGGTGGTGATGGATTTAGAGATTAGAATCATCAGGAGAATAAAACCAGAGCAAGCAACACCAAGGATTAAGAGGTGGAAAATAAAAGAGGAAGAGCTTAAGAACAGGATTCAGGAGAAAGTTTTAAATGAAGTTCAGCCCTTTGAGAGTTTAGAGGAAAAGTGGGAAAAGAATAACAATAAAACAATAGTTTTATTAAGAGCAGGTGAAGAGGTGTTATGTAGGATGATGGGAAGGCGCCCACATGGGAACAAAGAGACATGATGGTGGAACACAGATATGAAGGATGTGGTAAAGGTTACAAACTGAGGCAAAGATGACATAACAATCAAGGAGGCAGGAAGACAGGAAAATACAGTATATAGCCAGACAAACAAGGAGTCAAAGAAGGCAGTAAGGGGAACACTGAAAAAATAAAAATGTAAGGCAACAGGACCAGATTAAATACCAACAGTATGGAAGAGCTTACAAAAAGAAGGAGTAGATGTGCTGAGGTATCTAATTTAATCTAATATCTAATTCTGAAGTCTGAGATCAGGAGAGAATGCCAGAAGAGTGGATAACAGTGTGGCTGTACCAATTTATAAATAAAATAGTAATATTCAGGATTGTAAACACTATAGATGGACAAAACTGAAAGCTGTCACACACAAGGAAAATTGGGAAAGAGTTATAAAGAGAATGCTTAGGGAAGACACCACCACAGGGGAGGAGCAGTTTGGTTTTATGTCAGGGAGAGGAACAACTGGTACATTTGCAAATAGTGTTTAATGATTTGGAGAAAGCCTATGAAAAAATGCAACATCAAGAGTTCTAGAGGTGCCTGAGATAGAAAGGAGTGTCAAAAGAAGTATGTGAGGATTGTCTAGGATATGTATGACGGAGTGAGGACTCAGGTTAAAAACAGTGTTGGGATAACAGGCAAGATCAAAGTTAGAGTAGGTCTGCACCAGGATATCTTTTTTAAGTCCTATTCTGTTTGATCTGGTTATGGATGTGTTAAGTCGTGGAATAACAGACCAACCCCCTGGTGCATGCTTTTTGCTGAAGACATTGTGCTGTAGTACCAGAAAGGAGGAAGTGGAGAGGACGTTGGAAGAATGGAAAAGGACCTTGGAAGATAGAGTATTGAAGATAAATAGGAAGAATTGAGAATAAATGAATTTTAATGATGATTAGGATTCAGAAGTTAGTTTGCAGGGAGAGCTACTGAAAAGAATGGATACATTTATATAAATAGGATCAGTGGTCTCCCAAAATGAAAAATTAGATACAGAGATAACCCATATAGTGCAGACAGAAGAAATTATCAGGTGATTGAATGTAAAGGTTAAATTTAAGGTTTTTAAGACAGTGGTAAGACCAGCAATGATGTATGAAGCTTGGACATGGAAAAAGTAAAGGGAGCACAGGAGAAGAAATTAGATGTGTCAAAAATGAGAATGTTGAAATGGATGCATGGAGTTACAAAAAAGGACTGAATAAGAAATTAAACAATCAGTGGTACAACACAAGTGTGAGAGATATCTAAGACAGTACAGCAAAGTAGGTTGGTGTGGTATGGACAAGTGATGAGGTGCAAGTTAATATGTGGGCAAAAGAGTGATGGGAATGGAAATACAGCAGAAGAGAAAACGAGGAAGACAAAATGCGAGGTTGATGGATAAAGTAAAAGACTCAAGGAAAAAGAGTTTGACTGTGGAGGAGGTGCAAGACTGAGATGAATGCAAGAGATTGATCAAGCATATTTTCCCCAAGTGGGGAAAAAATGAAGAGAAAGAAGAAGATATTTTAGTATTCCACAGAGAGAAAATGTTTAATTTGAATAAAGAAAAGAAAGGAAAAATAATAAACACTTGTGCAATGACCCATGCAGATAAAAACAGACTAGTCCATTGTGCATTTTCCCAACCTTTATTTGATATTCTGCACTTGTTACAGACAGAAATTAATTCAAGCACCCTGCAGTAAACACTAAGGGTGATGTTAGAAAGAACTGACAGGTGAAAAACAAGCTTAAATCTGTTTAAGGAGCTGTGTGAAAAGAAAGTAATGATAAGGTGCTATTTAAACTCTGAAAAAGTTGGTAAATACATCAATTTAAAGTATGTGCCTCAGTACACTTTGCAAAGGACTCTTGTTCTATCTAGGGTTGGTCTGATTTGAACTTCATTTGATGAGATACCAGATATATAGAGCTGCGAAAATTAACTACAGTAGTGAGTAAATTTGCTTTTTGTCAATGATGGCAAACTTGGAAACTAGACTTTATAAAGTTTTATATTCAAAAGCACTAACACTAGATATCTTGTAATTTCCAAATGTTACGGCTTGCAGTTCAGGAAGAATCACTACTTCAATAAAGAGCTAGATAAACTGCATTAATAGTTTGTTAGCAAATACTTTCTGTGTGAATTTCTGAAATGTTCCAAGTGTGCCATTCCTGTGAAGCTAATACTTTTTGTAACATTTATTTCCTGCACATTTGCCATGGAGATGATGAGATACTATGGCATTGAAACTTTTTAATTACAGTATTGTATACAGGAAATTTCTATTTAATGATAAAATGTTTGCCAAATATTTCTAATCTGACTAACTATTTTGGGACAAAGAGATAAGGTTAGTTATGGATTTTAGTATTTATCTGTAAGTTGATTAGTTCAAACTAACATATTTCTTAACTGTGTTATGCAAATTATCCTGGCTGTATAATCTGAATGTTCTGCCATATTTGACAGTCAATCAGTAAGAACTTAAAGCTTGTTCACCTTGGAAACACTGAATGGTGATCCCAACTATTATTTAAAAGAGATTTCCTACATGTTGGTTGTTATACATTATGTAACTTTCAAAAATATCAGAACATTTAAACGATTATGACAAAAACTGGCTATCTTTCTGAACCTAGCTCATCAATCATTATTCTTCAAACAGCAAAAAAAAAAAAAACAGTTTTGAAGGTACCAAAGCACCAGGCTCTTCAACGCTACCTGGTAATTTATTCCATTTTAGTGTGGTTCTGTGTGTGTTGAAAAACCTAAGAGTGTCCATCTGCAGCTAGCAGTCCCTACTACCACTCACCTCCACTTCTGTAATGTCAATACCATTAGTGAGGGATGAGAGTGGTCAATAAAAGTCAGATTTGGTGAGGTGAACAGTAAAAATGTAACAGTGATATGTTCAATAAATGGTAATTCAAATGTTTTTGTTTTAATTATTATAAGTGATATCAATATAATGGTAATACATATTGTTACCAAAATATTTAAGTGATTTAAGTTTATTTCTACAACTTAAGTAGCTTTCTAGTAAAATATTCCTTAAGTTACTCAGTTTTCTGATACTGTTGATGCTGTCACATGAGTGCAGTTGCATGGATGTTTCCAGGTTGTTTTAATTAGTGTAACATTAATTAATTAGTGTGGGTAGCTGCTTCTAAATGAGACTTTAGCAATATTTTAGTTATATTTAACTATAAAAAGTATTGTTTGGTATATTTTGTTTTGTTATGTTGAACGGCATAAAAACAAGACAGTGATTGTATTGATATTAAACTTCATCCGACCCTCCAACTTGCAGGGAAATCATGGGGGTTGGTGGCAGGATTGGCACTCCAAGCCACTGTAAACAAAAATTCACACAGCTCTGAGATGACAAAAAGGACTCCTTTTTTCTCTCCGCGGGAGTAGCTTTGCTGCAGCCTCCCATAGGAAGGCCACTCGCATCATGAAGGGGATAGGGGAAAGCCATTGGGAACCCCATCCCAGGAAGATTCGAAACCGTTGGAGAACCAGTGGGGTCAGGTCTGTTGGGGATCGGAACTGGTGTGGTGCTGGGGCGTCACCCGCTGCACTGTAGCACTCGGGTCCCAATTTGAGGGGGCCCATACAGGTGGGCACATGGAACATCTCGTCTCAGCAGCAAGATGATCATTTTCCACTTCTTTCAGAGAAGCTGCGTAAACTCCACATTTCAGTGGCGGCACTCTCTGAGGTGCGCGGACCAGGGAATGGCCAGATCTCTGTAGGTGGATACACCTCTTAGTGGTCTGGTCACTCTGATGGCTATCATACTCGGGGAGTAGCTGTTGCTGTAACGGATTGGCTTCGTCCAATGGTGTCCGATTTCACTCCTTTCAAACGAGTGTATTATGAGACTCAGATTATGGCACTCGTGGGTGCCTTGTCTGTTCTCTCAGTGTATGCTCCAACTGCAGTGAGTGATGTCTTGGTGAGGGAGACATTTTATTTGCAGCTTCGCTTGTTGGTTGATGGGTGCCCACGAGGTGACACTCCTCTGGTCATGGGTGACTTCAATGCAGCCACTGGCACTGACAGGGCTGGCTATGAGGATCATCTCAGTCCCCTTGGGTCTGGTGACCGTGGTGAAAGTGGCTCAATGTTCCTTGACTTTGCAAAAGGTCAGGGGCTGCAAATAACTGGATCCTGGTTCCAGCGCCTAGAACCGCATCATTGGACTTGGTGCTCCAATACTGGTGGTGCCCATTTTTTGAATTCTGACCACAGACTTGTTGTTGCTACTCTTAGGATCCAGCTTAGGTCCAGTGGGTTACCACCTACTAGGAAAATGAGCCTGGACTTGGCCAGACTCCAAGACCAGGCTGTTTCTAATGATTTTGCACGCAGTTTTATGTGAGGAACTTGCAGATTTGAGTACAACTGCCAATCCTAATGTGATGTGGGAGACCTTCCATGACAAGACCCTGAAGGTTGCTGAGGATTGTGTTGGTGTTCCCGGTGTTCCCAGAAGGAGGTGTTTCATCTCGCAGGGCACACTGGATATTATCGAGAGGATTCACAGCGCACGTTCAATGGCATCTCTGGTATGTACCAGGACCTGAGAAGGTCAGCTGCATGGGCTCTGAGGGCTGATAAAAAGGTGTTTGTTACAGGAATGTGTGATCAAGTGACATACCATCTGTGGTCTAGTGATGCCACATCCTGCTTACAGAGGAATCAAAGCATTACGCACATCCGAATCTGTTCCTTGGAGAGCCACAGCCAGGGCGGCTGATGGAACGGTCCTTACTGATGACACTGCAGTTGTGACCCGCTGGGCTGGCTACTTTCAGCAATTGTTCAAAGCTGATCCTCCAGCTAGGACATTGGATATCTCTGGGTCCTTGGTTCTTGGGGCTGATCCTCTAATTAGCTGTGAACCACCCAAACTCACTAAGATTGCACAGGTGGTGAACCAGCTGAGGGGAGGAAAGGCTGCAGGGATCTGTGATATCCGGGGTTATCTTCTTCAGGCTGGTTGTAAGGCTGTCTTCCTGGCATTGCAAGCAATCTTTGCTTCCATTTGGGAGACTGGCATTATCCTAACTGACTGGAAAATGGGACTTCTCGTCCCTAATTGGAATGGGAAGGATGATTGCCTGGATTGCAGCAACTACAGGGTAACAATTCTTTCGGTGCCAGGTAAGGTCATTGCTAGGGTAGTCCTCAATAGGATCTGTGATCACATGCTCACCTACCAGTGACTGGAAAAGTCTGGTTTTACGCCTAAGAAGTCTACTATCAACCGCATCCTGGCACTGAGGGTTCTCATGAGGCACAAACTGGACTGGGTGTTGGGCAAGGTTGTGGGGTCCAGCGACTGTAGGGCATCTGTTGGTGAAGAAAGGTTCATGGATCTTGACTTTGCTGACGATGCTGTGAACTTAAGGAGTCAATGGAGGCTCTGATCATGGTGCTCAAGAGACTGAGCGAGGAGTCTTGAGTGTTTGGGCTTGCGAGTATCCTGGATAAAAAACAAGATCCAGGCCTTTAATGACCTCTTGGGCACAGCCATCAGCAGTGTGTCTGTTTGCAGAGAATGCGTCTACCTTGTCGGAGACTTGGGAGTGACATTCATGTCTCTGGTGACTCTCCCTGTGAAGTCAGTAGACAGATTGGGAGAGCATGGGGGGTCACAAAGTCGCTGGAAAGGTGTGTGTGGCACTCCTGATATCTATGCAAAAGAACGAAGGTCTAAGTCTTTAGAGTCCTGGTGCTTCCTGTTTTGCTATATGGTTTCGAGACATGGACACTTTCCAGTGACCTGATATATATATATATATATATATATATGACAGCAACACTCATAACCGTGACAAAACACAAACTCAGCGAAACTGCGAGAGAAAGGACTAAGGTAACATTAAATACAGCCATGGACATAGCACGAGATGGCACCAGCACAGCTGGGAACCTTCGATGCATGTACACCGAGTGGCTCACGTGAACTGACGCAGTGCACAGATAAAAAGCAACAGTTCCAAAGAGCTGAACAAAACCGAATTACACAATTGAAAAGGCAGCAAAAATATGAAGCGTCTGATACAAGCATATTCATAAATCCAGCTACTGCGGAAACAAAGCACACGGTGGAAAAAGTTAATGTCCCGCTAAAGGAAGACAGTGTAAAAAACCGTGCATGCAGTGTGTCAGGTCTCAGATAAAGAAGAAGACGAGCTGTTTATTGATGCAGTAAGAAACGAATCGATGAAAGAAACCTGTCATCTTTACAACGATTGACAAACACGGAATGTAACTTGAACACAACACATCCTACAAATACGAACCTGATTGAAAGAAATAATGATAATCAAATCCTTGATGACAGCAACACTCAGTAACACTCACAAAACAAATACTGTATATTGACAGTCATGTTACGTTATTTTTAAAATGTTCCCTTTTCTTTTCTAGCTTTTTTAACACACTACTTCTCCGCTGCGATACGCGGGTATATATATATGTGTATATATATACCGAACTACATACTCTAATAATGGATACTTTATTCGCCATCAATGATTGTTTTGGTAAAGCCATACTCAGTGTATTCATTAGATGAACGGTAAAAAAGTAAGAGCGAGGGGAGGATGACTTATTGAGGCATGCAGGCTGTAGTGTGCGTCAACTCTATCTGAATTGCGATCACATTTGAAAAATATATCTTTTCAAGTTCTATTTAGTCCATATGTGTCAAACTCAAGGGCGCGGGCCACATCCGCCCGGCGTGTAATTATATCCGCCCGAGATCATTTTATATACTGTATTATTGTTATTAATGGCCCGGTATATGAAGCGCTGGTAACACAATAAACTACAGATCCCATAATGCAAGCGCTTCAGCTGCCTTGCGAACACTTACACGCTAATCAAGTCTAGCTTATGATGCTGCAAGTTATTGCGAAGCTAGCTCACACGATGCTGAAGAGAAAAGTTGATTCTGAAAATAGAGCCTTTAAAAACCGATGGGAGGCTGAGTATATGTTTACTGAACCCATGTGTCTCATTTGTGGAGCTAATGTGGCTGTAATTACAGAATTTAATCTAAGACGGCACTATGAGACAAAACATCAGGGTAACCTGAATGCAATGCAGAAGATACAGAAAGCAGAAGAATTAAATAAGAATCTGACACTTCAGCGGACGTTTTAACCGTGCACAATCACAAAGTGATTTCAAGTGAAGCTGCTTTTATGGGAGACACAAATGCACCAGTGCAACCCTGTTGCCAAGTAATGTTAAACCAAGTCG